>NC_053156.1:130010931-130280931 GCF_016835505.1 Polypterus senegalus | reverse complement strand
CAGTTGTCCAAAAGACGACCATTGACACTTTGCACAAGGAGGGCAAGACACAAAAGGTCATTGCTAAAGTGGCTGGCTGTTCACAAAGCTCTGTGTCCAAGCACATTAATAGAGAGGCGAAGGAAAGGACAAGATGTGCTAGAAAGACAACATTCCTTGTGTCAAGCCACTCTTGAACAAGAGACAGCGTCAGAAGCGTCTCGATTTGACTGCTGCTGTGTGGTCCAAAGTTATGTTCTTTGATGAAAGTAAATTTTGCATTTCCTTTGGAAATCAAGGTCCCAGAGTCTGGATGAAGAGAGGAGAGGCACATTATCCACGTTGCTTGAGGTCCAGTGTAAAGTCTCCACAGTCAGTGATGGTTTGAGGTGCCATGTCATCTGCTGGTGTTGGTCCATTGTGTTTTCTGAGGTCCAAGGTCAACGCAGCCGTCTACCAGGAAGTTTTATAGCACTTCATGCTTCCTGCTGCTGACGAACTTTATGGAGATGGAGATTTCATTTTCCAACAGGACCTGGCACCTGCACAAAATGCCAAAACCATGGACCATGATATCCCTGTTCATGATCAGCCAGCAAACTTGCCTGACCTTAACCTCATAGAAAATCTATGGGGTATTGTGAAGAGGAAGATGCAATGCGCCAGACCCAACAATTCAGAAGAGCTGAAGGCCACTATCAGAGCAACATGGGCTCTCATAACACCTGAGCAGTGCCACAGACTGACCGACTCCATGCCATGTCGCATTGCTGCAGTAATCCAGGCCAGAGGAGCCCCAACTAAATATTGAGTGCTGTACATGCTCATACTTTTCATGTTCATACCTTTCAGTTGGCCAACATTTCTAAAAATCCTTTTTTTGCATTGGTCTTCGTTTATATTCTAATTTTCCAAGATACAGTGGAACCTCGGTTCACGACCATAATTCGTTCCAAACCTCTTGTCGTAAACCGATTTGGTCGTGAGCCAAAGCAATTTCCCCCCATAGGATTGTATGTAAATACAATTAATCCATTCCAGACCGTATGAACTGTATGTAAATATATATTTTTTTAAAGATTTTTAAGCACAAATATACTTAATTACACCATAGAATGCACAGTGTAATAGTAAACTAATGTAAAAACATTGAATAACACTGACACAAACACCCAGGCTTCCTGTTCAGCTGCACGCGCAGGCTCGCTATCTCGCTCGCTTGCTCTCTCTCTCTCTCTCTCTGTCTCCCCAACATGCAGGCTCGCTCGCCTCTCTCTCTCTCTCTCTCTCTAGCACGCAGGCTCGCTCGCCCTCTCTCTCTCTCCAGCACACAGGCTAGCTCGCCCTTTCTCTCTCTGTCTCTCTCTCTCTCTCTCTCTCTCTCTCTCTCTAAGGGCCGATTTAAACTTCACGCTTAGAACGCATACGCGCCCGCATCATGGCTGCCACGTGTTCCCAGCGTTCATTTCATGTGTCCTCTGAGCAGGTCCTCAGAAATTAACGTGACGCGTGCGCGCGAGTTGCAGTACCAGCAAAAGTCGGGGCGCAGTATGCTAAAAGTTGGAACGTGACGTCAGAGTCTCTGTTTACTATCTACATGTGACAGCAAGCCTCTATGGAGATCCTTCGGGGATCGATGTGCGCGCTTTGCTGTTTGATGAATGGTTCAAAGTGGTGAAACAAAATGCCGACATACAGATGCATTCGTGGTGCTTTTATATTCAAGCGTCGCATATTCCCGATCGTAATGACACGATACATTTTAAAAGTCTCACATACCATCTTTTGTGCCGTCTATTTTTTAATTTTTTTTACTTTACCTGCTGTCAGGTCCAAGAAACTCGTATCGATTAAAAACTGGGATGACGTTTACGATGGTCTGCTTTATTAATAAAGTAAACTACAAGGTTAAAGTGGACATTTCGAGATTAAAGCCAAAATTTACATTTTAAAAGTCTCACATACCATCTTTTGTGTCGTCTTTTTTATTTTTTTTATTTTTGCAACTTAACAACAGCAACATAATGTATAGCGTTATATTTGAACTACTGAGAAAAAAATAAAGGACACGGTGAAAATCGTGTATTTTGTGATTAAAGTGGAAATTTCGGCTTTAATCCCGAATTGTCCACTTTAACCTCGTAGTTTACTTTTTATCATTAAAGCAGACCGTCGTAAACTTCATCCCAGTTTTTAATCGCTACAAGCTTCTTGGACCTGACAGCAGCAGAAAGCAGCAATAGATCGCCACACAGAACAAATTAAATGTATGATGTTCCAACTCTCTGCACATTTAGAATCTTTAGATTTATACTTGATATCACTTTCATGATGAAATGCATTAAAGTGTGTATGTTACATTTTACATATAATTTCATTTAAATAATGAATACTGTTAATTACACACTTGGGGGTGTCACGGTGGTGGAGCGATAGCACTGCTGTCTTGCAGGGAGTTATGTTGCTGGTATTTCCTGCTTGTATTCCACACTGTGCTCCGGTTTCCTTCCAAAGATATGCAGATTTGGGGATCTGGTGCCACTAAAATGACGCTAGTGTATGTGTGTGCTTGTATTCACCTTGCAATAAGCTGAGGCCTCGTCAAGGGACTGTTTCTCACTCGTGCCCAATGCTTGCTGGAATGGACACATCCCTGGATTGATGGATTTAATCAATAAACATCCTTTTTAGAGATATTGCGGTAAGGTGTCATCAGAATTTAATAGGTGTTGTAGGCAATTCACAACACAGAGAAGCCGAACATGTTCTCGCCGTGATAATATCTCGCACTGCCACCTGGTGGATTCCTCCAGATTTACGTAAAGTATGCGCGCAAGTATGAACACTACAACGCTTGTATAGCAGGAACGTCCACTGCAGCATGCGTCGCGTCGCGTGAAGTATAACTCCGGCCTAACATTGCAGCAGTTCGCGCTATAGCCTTGCAAGCCGATCGCTGTATAAAACACTTTTTTTAATGAGTTTTAAGCACAGGGGGGAAAAAAAGGAACATTTGAACAAATCCGAACTTTATTTAAAAACCAACCACAAGCAACCAAGAAAGTAACATTATAGGAGATAGCACAATAGTCTTGCAACCGATTGCTTTATAAATGCTTTTTTTAATGAGCTTTAAGCACAGGAGAAAAAAATGAACATTTGAAAAAACTGTAATTTAATAAACCACCAAGAAAGTAACATTGCAACAAATCTCCCTACTAACCACTCACTGTAAACTCTTTTTTAATGAGTTTTAAGCACAGGGAAAAAATAAACTTTTGAAAAAAGTGAAAAGTAACACTGCAATAATTCACGCTACAACCCGAAAAATGAACATATGAAAAATCCGTAATACAAAATCCATAAACCACCAAGAAAACTAACCTTGCATGAGTCGAGTTCTGGCATTAAGTGAGTAGGAAGAGTTTGGCTCCACAATGGAGGGATGTTTTCCTTCAGGTGTTTTCTCTCGTGTGATTTCTTGGGTTTCTGGTGTGTTTAGCTGGTGGGAGTGAAAGCCTTATGCAGCCATTCCAAAAATAAAGTCCTTGTGACCCAACCCTTCGTGTTTGCCCCCCACATTACTGGCAGTCTTTGTTTACATTGTGCTACTTGAAAGCACAAGGGTTCTCAAATTGATAAATGAGTAAACTGGTAAACAGTTTTTCCACCTCTTCCAGCACTTGAAGCCTCTGCCTGGTTAACGCTGTAAATCCTTTTACAAAATCAGCTGCTTTAATAAATTCTTTCTGCTTTAGAATAGTCGAAATCGTAGATTTTGACTTCTTGTACTCGGCGGCAAGATCAGTAACACGAACGCCACGCTCATACTTTTCAATAATTTCTTTCTTTACTTTGATTTCAATTTTCTGCAAAACTTTCTTCTCACCACTCTTCACTTGCTTAGAAGCCATAGTTAACTGCAAAAGCACACAAAATACTGTAGAGCACAAAGAGATCACAGATAAAGCACGCACGTCTGACTGAAAACAATGAAGCGGCCCAACACGTGGTTAAATACAGTAATCGGCGCGTACTAACCAGAAGGGAAATGAATTAGAGCACAAAGAGTTCACAGCGAAAGCATGCACGCATGTGCAAGCACGCAGGTCTAACCGAGAACAATGCAACACGTGCGGAAATCATCAGCGTGCACAAACGGAAAGGGAAACTGGCTTGTTCGTATACCGAGTGTGTGGTTGTGAACCGAGGCAAAAGTTTGGCGAACTTTTTGGTCATAAACCGAGTTGTACGTGTACCGAGACATTCGTGAACCGAGGTTCCACTGTACTGAATTTGGGACTTTCATTAGTTGTCAGTTATAATCATCAAAATTAAAAGAAATAAACATTTGAAATACATCAGTCTGTGTGTAATGAATGAATCTAATATACAAGTTTCACTTTTTGAATGGAATTACTGAAATAAATCAACTTTGTCATGATATTCTAATTTTATGACTGGCACCTGTATATGTGTATATGTATATATATATATGTTTATATGTGTGTGTGTATGTGTATATATATATATATATATATATATAGATATAGATATAGATATATATGACAGCAACACTCATAACAGTGACAAAACAATTACATTGACAATCATGTTACGTTATTTTCAAAATGTTTCTTTTTCTTTTTCATTACTTCTTTAACACACTACTTCTCGGGTATTTTGCTAGTCAGACAATAAAACTGGGGGACTGAACTGAATAAGCTCCAGTTTTATTCTCTCAATCACAATTACGCTCTAACACCCGCCCCCCGCCTCTCCTGATCTGACTGTAAGTAACAGCGTAAATTTACACCCGATCTGATGCTGTTTGTTTTCAAATAATATTGCATTAGTGCGATGATGTTTTCTTATTAATTTTATACCCAATGTCCCATATATTTGTCTCTTTCTTTTTTTTCTCCATGCTGCTTCATCGTCGTGCACCAGAAGGCATGAGCTTATTCAGTGTACCAGGAACGCTCAATAAAACTGAATAAATAAAAATAAAGTGACAGTGAGATACGAAGAAGACAGATTCACCAGTGTTTGTGTGTCAGCTTTTATCCCTCCAGATCAGAGAATGTCCAGTTCGATCTGGTTCTTGCATACAAAGGACAGTGCATATGCCCAAAACATTAACATTTATATGTTATATAAAATCCAGATCGAATGTTATTTACCCATTTACCTTTATTTATTTACTTACTTCCTACAGTCACAAGTAGAATGCAGAGCTTCCCATGTTCATATACAAAGTACAGTGATGGCAAAAGTGCATTTTTAATCCGATGTAAAAGCGTCATCATGATCTGAGTTCACCTCTGTTATAGCGCGTCTGTGTGAAAACTACAGTGTAAAATGGGGGGGGGTGGAGGGACTGTGCGGTACAGTTGGGATCGTGAACACGGCTGAAAGAATAAAACTGAATAAAAAAAAAAAAAACAAAGCTAACCTTTACAAATATCATAAATTACACCGGCTGTTACAGACTGGAATCAAATGTATGTTTTTATTCTAAAATAGTAAGAATACGAGCTGCTCACTTCTCAAAATGGACTTATCCGGGATCGAACCCGTGACGCTTTGATTACCAGTCAACAGATGATACCGTTGCTCCACCGAAGCTGTCGTAGCAACTACATGTCAATGTCGCACCCTAATGCAGGTTGTTTTCTGCAGTTATATTTTTGAATGGAAGCACATTTCTTCTGTTATATTTGTACCTTTTGTGAAAGTGTTTCTTTGATATTTTGAATTCAGGCTTCACACATTATTCACTTCATGTCTACATTTTGTTAATTATTACTAAAACATGAAAAACATTTCTGTTTTAACGATGTATTAGACACGGAACACACATGAAATGTAAGTGTTCCAAATAACGATATAGTATTTATAAAAGGTGTCATTTTGCTTGACTTCTCACTATACAACTCTGAGCAACTGACACGCAGGTAAACAGACTTGAGCAGTGAAAACTGTGCGGGGTGGGGAATATGATAGCAGGCTGCTTGCTGTTTGCTGCTTATCACCACATTTAAAGGACAAAAGATGCTGAATGAGAGGTGCGAAGTGTTTTAAGGTGGGATGGATCTATGAGTTTTTGCGTAGGCTCTGGTAATTCTAGTGTTAAACCACTGGAGGGCAGTGCCAAAGGTACCCAGAAAGCGCTCCATTCTGGATAGTTTCAAAAGCTGCACTGAAGTCTAACAAAATTAATATGCTGCTGTGTCCAGAGTCTGCTGGCATAAGCAAATCATTGGTTACTCGAAGCAGGGCAGTTTCACAGCTGTGCTATGCTTTGAAAACAGGAGGGGGTTCCATCTAATTATTAGAAGTCTACAACACGCTCAAGAACTTTTGGCAGAAAAGATGAGTGAGAGAGGCCAAAAATTAAGATTTTCTGCATCAAGGCCAGACATTTTTAACATACATTTATTTTCCCTAGAAACTTATTAAGTAAAGAGAGAGAGAGGTTGGGAGCATCTACTGATTACAGCACATTCCTGCACCCACCACACAACGAACAAACTCCCACAGTACAGTCTTACAATGGGTGACACCTCAGCACCACACTGCAATGGTGTCAGGCTTTTTCTTCTACTGTGGCTAGGATGCTAATCCTGCCACCAGCCCCAAAGCAAACCTGAAGCAAAAGACTACACATTTTTCCATGTCACCAATAGCATACTAATAATAATATCCATCCATTGATTGTCTTCATTTTCCAGTTCTGGATAAGGGTCACAAGTCTAGGTGCTATTGACATCTTTGAGATATGGCGAGTAAATCAGAAAACCTATGCAGGCAGGAGGAGATTATGTAATTCTCACATAGTTGGAGACCAGACAAAGCCAGGATTTGAACCCTGTGATGATGCTACAGCACTGACATCTGTAACTCTGCCTATTGGTCAGAATTAGTCATAAATACTAGTGAAATTGACTTGTAACACGTTCCTGATTGTCATATCAAAAACAATTTGTTTTTTATTTTGTTTAATTTTACATGCATTTAAAAACTAATATAATGTAAGTAAACTTTTAGTAGTACCTTGGGTTCTAAGTTAGAATAATTTAATTTTGCTTTCATTTACAGGTCATCCTATAAGAATGTGAACGAAAGTTCAAGTGATGATGAGCATGAGTTTTCTGAAGAGGAAATGGAATGGAGTGGGAATAGTTCTGTTTTTGCCAATATGTCAATACCTCAGCTTGACGGTGCTGCTGATGAAAATGAAGGTAAAAGCATCATAGTGGCCCTTCATTATTTCCTGTTCTATAACTACACTTGCATACTGCTTTAGTTTGTCACTAATGTTTTATCTTATGAACATGTAATGCAGTTACAGGTATGTGTATAAAAGACAAAGGCAATATCCATCGTAATATTTTAATGCTCTAATTAAGCCCACCAAGGCAACATTATCCACAGCTTAGGATACACACTGCTAACACATAGTGAGACCTATGATGTAATAAAACTCACCATACTGTAACACTATATATTTAGAACATGAAGGATAATATTGAAAAAAAGTTTGTTGGTGGGGAAGTTTTTCCTTAAAATATTACCACTTATTGCAATGTCATTCAGCTGCCATTTTTAAGACTGTTTACTTCAGCCAGCTGTTTAGACTACAGCTAGGGTATACTTGGTTAATGCAGGTAAGGTATCTTTATAGGTGGTAAATATAATATTTTCACAACAGCCACATTTTATAATTTCTTGCAGATGAATCAGCTTCAGTGTTCATTTTTGTTATAACCATAACTTAAAAGAATAGTAATTTCATGAATGGTATCCCTATTGGGATACACATTAATGTTCTGTAGAACAAAAGCTGAGTCTGAGTCTTCTGAGTCTCAGAAGACAATAGAGCCATGACATACCACAAATATTGCATAGAAGTATCAATCACGATAACATGTTTAACATTTGACAATGATATATATTCATTTTGTAATCTTGCTAAAAATGGCACAAACATGGAACTAATGATGTCAATTCTGGTCCACATATTCATATACAGATGTCAGTTGCGCCAGAATGGCATCAGGACCCACGGATTCAGCAAATACAAAAAGAAAAAGAAAACATTTAAATATATTCAAAAGTATATAAGTTTGTACTATACCTTGACCAAATAACAGAAGATTGTCTGAGACTTCCTTTTTGTGTAATTGGAGTTTAATCCTTCTGATCGGCATTTTATTATTATATTCATGATAGCAAGCTGGTTCTCTGGCATATATTACTACAGTATTTGTAGAGCAGTTTATAGCTTTTAATATATAGCAAACATGTTGATGTTTGCAATGATCATTGCTTTTAGGAATGACAATTGTATGCTTTATAATTTACAAAAGTAAATCACATAACATCATATTGAAAATATGTAGTAAATCAAATTGAAAATTAATAATGTGGCTTTTCTAATAATTGCCCAAATAGTATTTTTTAAATCTGACTTTTACACCACATGTGGTGTATGGAGCTAGAGCCTAATCCAGCCACAGTGGACACAAACTAGGAAAGGTTGTTCAACGGGGAGTCATTCACTGACAAAACAAACTCTTTAATGCACCTCGCTTCCAGTCAAACTGAAACTTTCCATTTAACCTAACAGCACACACTTATGATGTAGCAGAACCTTGTAATCCTTAGAGGAAGCATGCATGAGCGTGTGGACTGGCAGCAAGATTCTGTCAACCTCCAGCAATCTTAAATCTGCGAATTCACAGTTTATGGTTTACATTCGATTTCCATTACAATGATTATAAAATATTTTAGAAAAGCATTTTTATGTTGAAATTTGGCTTTGTATGCCTGATAATATTTATGTGGTGTTTTCATTCAGTTTTCATTCTGCTGCTACAAAACAGGCATTGGAGGTTTTGTTTGTGCACACCAGTGCTAATTGGTTTAAATAATAACTAATCAGACTTTAAAATTATACATAGTACTTTAAAAGTTACTCAACATATTTCTGGTATATGCAGACATTTAAATGTTTTATCTTTTTAATAATTACTGTTTTTTTCTTAAATTGCTTGCTTTTTTTAACATTGTATTCGAAAAGGATCTTTATACACTTGAGAAAAAATTTGTCAATTTCAGTTGTAGAATTTACTGTAGAGTCAACAACATTTTATTTTCAGTCATATTCCACCAATTATTTTTTAATACAAAAATACCAACAGCATGTACTTTCATTGATTGAGGAAACTACCTGCTTAATGATCAGTCAGGACTTTAAAAGTGTGTGCTCATTAAATCCAAATTTTAGTGGTTTAGTACTTTTTAACAGCAAGCCTTCACTGCCAGAAGACCGTATGTGCACTGTACTGAATCTCTCATGGGTGGTTGACATTCATGTATTGCAGTTTTAAACAACTAATCAATTAGTCATTATCCATTAAAATATATACATTTATTCAAGACATGCTCAGTATTACATTTTTACTTATATTAGTAAACGATGGTTTATGTGTGCAAGTAAAGAAATGTAAAATAAATGTACTGCAGAACATTTTTCCTTTGCTGTAGTTTATCATAGTGAAGAATGTTGCCTCTAACATCCCGTATTGCCTTAGTGCCAACCATGCTTCTTCACTTAACACCCAGAATCAGATCAACTTTTCATTTTACAGCTTTGCTATGATGCTGACCCTCTCCTCTTCACGGTAGATCCTGAGACTTGCTTTTTTTGACTATTGTTAAGCTGTGCTTGAAGCTGATCTTGAAGCTATTGTGCTGTGAGGCACTTCTCACACAAGCTGGTGATCCTCAGAAACTTGTCTTCTGATTGGGGAGTGATTTTGTGTCTGCCAAATTTCTTCATAACAGAGTTTCGTCCAGGTTACAATTGGCATTGTATTGTGTAGGACACGACACTTAATAACAATTAGATTTTTTTTGGCAATTTCTCTGAATGGAAGGCCTACCAAACGTTTTGAGAATGACATGAATATTAATTTTCACAAAGTTTGCTGCTTCAGTTTTTATGATGGCAATTGATATATACGCCAGAATGTTATGAAGGGTGATCAGATGAATTGCAATTAAAATAATTGCAATTTAAATAATTAAAGTCCCTCTTTGCCATGAAAAATGAACTTAATCCCAAATAACCCATTTCCACTGCATTTCAGCCCTGCCACAAAAGGACCAGCTGACATCATTTCAGTCATCCTCTTGTTAACACAGATGAGAGTGTTGACGAGGACAAGGCTGGAGATCACTGTATCATGCTGATTGAGTTAGAATAGAGAGGTTCAATTGTTGTGAAGAAGGCTTCAGGGCACCCAAGAAAGTCCACCAAGTGTCAGGACCATCTCCTAAATTTGATTCAGCTGCGGGATCGGAGCACCACCAGTGCAGAGCTTGCTCAGAAATGGCAGCAGGCAGGTGTGAGTGCATCTGCACACACAGGGAGGCGAAGACTTTTGGGGGATGGCCTGGTGTCAAGAAGGGCAGCAAAGAAGCCACTTTGCTCCAAGAAAAACATCAGGGACAGACTAATATTCTGTAAAAGGTACAGGGAATTGACTGCTGAGGCTTGTGGTAAAGTAATTGTCTCTGATGAATCCCCTTTCTGATTGTTTGGGGCATCCAGAAAAAAAGATTGTCCAGAGAAATAAAGGTGAGCTCTACCATCACTCCTGTTTCATGCCAACAGTAAAACATCCTGAGACCATTCATGTGTGGGGTTGCTTCTCAGCCAAGGGAGTGGGCTCATTCACAATTTCGTCTAAGAACACAGCCATGAATAAAGAATGGTACCAAAAGTTCTCTGAGAGCAACTTCTCCCAACCATCCAAGAACAGTTTGGTGATGAACAATACCTTTTCCAGCATGATGTAGTACCGTGCCATAAGGCAAAAGTGATAACTATGTGGCTCAGGGAACAAAACATCGACACTCCCCAGATCTTAATCCCATTGAGAACTTGTGAGCAATCCTCAAGAGATGGGTGGACAAGCAAAAAAGCCACAACTTTTGGCAAACTCCAAGCATTAATTATGCAAGAATGGGCTGCCATCAGTCAGGATTTGGCCCAGAAGTTGATCGACAGTATGCCAGGCCGAATTGCAGAAGTCTTGAAAAAGAAGGGCCACCACTGCAATTGTTAACTCTTTGCATAATCGTAATTGTCAATAAAAGCCTTTTGCAACTTATAAAATTCTTGTAATTATACTTCAGTATACAATAGAAACATCTGACAAAAAGATCTAAAAATACTAAAGCAGCAAATTTTTTGAAAACCAGTACTTCTGTCATTCTCAAAACTTTTGCCCATGACTATACACTTCTAAGGGTAATTTGTTAATTGCCATTTTCTTATCATTATCACTGGAATATTGTCAAAGTAGTACTTCAGAGGGTGTAGCAACTCAGTCTGTCCCAACTCTTCTTTAAGACAGGGAGAGGGTTGTTTAGAAATCAGCAGTAGAAGGGACATCTGTGCAAATTATTTGCTTCAACTTCCATCCATCCATTATCCAACCCGCTATATCTTAACTACAGGGACACGGGGGGGGTCTGCTGGAGCCAATCCCAGCCAACACAGGGCGCAAGGCAGGAAACAAACCCCGGGCAGGGCGCAAGGCAGGAAACAAACACCGGGCAGGGCGTGCACACACACACACACACACAGCACACACTAGGGGCAATTTAGAATCGCCAATGCACCTAACTTGGATGTCTTTGGACTGTGGGAGGAAACCAGAGTACCCGGAGGAAACCCACGTAGACACGGGGAGAACATACAGACTCCACGCAGTGAGGACCCGGGACGCAAACCCAGGTCTCCTAACTGCGAGGCAGCAGCGCTACCCAGCATGACACCGTGCTGCCCTTACTTCAACTTGCAAGGCTTAATTTACTTTAATTGCTGCAGAATATCTGTAGGTTGTAACCTATTAGTTGTTCCATGAAGAAAGCCCATTTGTAATATTCTGAAATTTCCTTTTTTCAGTTTTTACTAACCTTAACTTTAAATTTAAACTTTACTGCTTAAGTTTTCACCATTTTATGTCATTCATTGCATTTCATCTGGTTAAATTTGAAGAAAAACTAAAAAAACTGTGATGTTCTAAAACTTTCATCTGGTAATGTGTATGCACGTGACATTTTACTTATATATATTTTTAAAATTTGTTTCTTTTTGGGTATTGTGTCAATTGTTTTGGAAATAAATGCAAGTAACAATTTTTTTCACTACATGTCGCTGCTTTCTGCTTGACTTGACTTGCACAGCCGATCAATACTTTTCAGGTAGAGCTTACCATTTGTCATTTATTCATTTATTTTTTTTTACAGATTCATCATTAAATGAGAAGAGCTCTAGAACTCATTCATCTTTAACTGCTACAGACAAAATTCTTGGAAAGAGAAACCCATTTCCCAGTGAAACTGTTAATCTGGAACCACCTTCTGTAGCTAAGATAGTACTAGAGTGCAAACATCCACAGCCACTACAGATTCACAACCTTGAAAAAGATACCCCATCTGAGAAGCACTTCCTTTCGAAAAGTTCTACAATCCCAGACGATCAGACAGATTATACCTTTCGATTCCCAGACACATGTAATATTGCACATAAAACTGAAAATGCTCTCACGGATGCTGCTAAAATAGATTTACCTCACATTTTTTCCTATGAAAAAAAAGTCACTACCAAGCTGGAATCTGATAGCATTCCATTTGAGAATAGTAAAGCTCATACCAGAAAAAAATACATCCGCATTAAAAATCCAGAAAAAGGGAAAATCGCTCTGCTTCAGAAACGAAACTATTCACTCTCTTATTCAGAGATTAGAAACTCTTCCAATAAATCGGATCAGGATTTCAATCAAAAGAAAAATGATGGTTCCTTGCTCAGAATAAATAGTCCAAATGCTTTTCTTGATGGAGAGGATCGTTCCATTTCCCAGCATGATGGAGAGTACAGAAAAAACCACAAGAAGCCAGATATACGAGAGTTAAAAATCAGGTATGAGGATTATCAAGAGAAGATGACTGAAAAAGCCATTTCTAATCAACAGGATGTTCACTACAAGTTCTTTCCTAGTGTAATTCTATCTAATTGTCTTAATAGACCAGGCAATAAGAGTCCTAACAAGCTTGGCAAACTCGATTATGATGATCGTCGGTCTAGGCTAAAGATCACTAAAAAGAGAACTGTTAAGGAAAGCAAAGAGGCAAAAGGAATTGGAAGTGAGAGGGTGATAATTGAAAAAAAAGATAATGCTTGCCTAATGGTAAATTCTCCCTGTATTCAGATTTCTACACATGAGCAGTGGACACCTCCCTTATGTTCTGATGCGGACACACCTATTAGTAAAGACACTAGCAGTGAAAACAGTCTAGCTGTATCTTTAGTGTCCCAGTCTCCTGTCCGGCCATATTCAACACAGCTGTCTGGTTTACCTGGTAGTAAATACAGATTAAGAACTAAGCGTAAGGCGAGTTATGAGACTGAAGATGGTGAACCTCGGCCTGGCTTCCAAATGACGAAACTATTAATGACTCCATCAGAAACTTCAAAGGATAACTATATTCTTAGTAATCATGACTCTAAGTCACGAAAGCGCAAAAAGATGATAAAAAAGGAGCCTCCAATTATCATTAAATATATTATTATCAATAGATTCAAAGGGCAAAAGAACATGCTAGTTAAACTGACCAAAGTGAATGCTGATGAAGAACAGGTTGTGCTGACTGCTGAGAGATTAGAACAGTATAAAAAGCTGGCTCCATTGAAAGGTTTTTGGCCAAAAGTGCCAGAATCAACTGCCATTAAGTTTCCGGTCTCTTCACCGAAAACAAAAAAGTGTCCAAAGCGAAAAGCAAAGATTCATTCAGCAACAAAGAAAAAAGCAAACTGTACTCCAAAGGTGTTAGGTGGAAAGATTAGAAGAATAAGGAGGACTAAATCCAAGAAAAAAATGCTCACTCTGGCTACACTCCATCCTCCTTCTCCCAGTTACATTTCTGAAACCAATGATTATTCTGAAGAGTATACTGATGTTATGTCCAAGCTGGGATATCTCTCTGAAAAAAATACCACTCCAGCAGATGCCTCCCCACCACGGTGTTGGTCACCTAGTGATCCTGAGCCTCAGCTTCTATTGGCTTTAGAACAAAATGACAACTTGCCTGTTAGTAATCTTGGGCCAAGCCTACTTGGTCATGAAGCAGAAAAACCAGCGCTTGGACGTGGAGTTCGCAATAAAATTCGCAGCAGCAAACTTAACAAAATTGACTCCACTAGTCCAAAGAGGAGAAAGGGGAGGACGATTAAAAATAGTACAGAAGGTAAGACTATAACAAAGGAATCCCCAAAGCAAAGAGTAGTTTGTAGAGGACAAGGAAGAAAAAAGAAAAACATTGACCTGCTACCTAGCGCTGGACAAGATCAAATTTCACCTGGCACTAAGCAAAGTCGTAAATCTCGGAAAAAAAAGATTCTGGAAGAGCAGAACACAAAGATTTGCAGTGAAAGGTATGAAGGCTCTCAAGCTATGTTTCCTGGAGAGAATGTTGCTTTATCTGGATGTTCATCTGGGCATCTTCCTTCTTTTCAGACTACTACTTCAGGCAGTAGCGAAGGCGATGTTCCAAAAGTAAGAGACACAAATGGGCGCTCAGAGGCAACCTTAAGTGGAGAGGAGACTTTAAGGACTCACTCGCAGAGTTCCAGGACATTGGAGGCAACTACATCACTGGTTTGCCCAGCAACATGTGACGAGTCTGACCCTGCATATTCTTGCAGTGCCCAAAGTATTCCCTCACATTCATGTTGTAACAATGAATCTCATCAAATATCATCACATTCACAGCTGTTCCCAGGCCCAGGGTCACTAAAGGTAACTGAGCTAGCTTCTACCAAGAATGTGCTCTCTGTCATACAGGCTACAAAGCCTTGTTGTAATTCTACAACATTAAAGTTAGATGGAGCTGATTCAAATAACTCTTGTCATTCTGTACATTACTGTACCAGTCCTGTAAAGCCAGCTCCACTTCAGTCACAAATACTATCTCCATTACTCCTAAGCGGTAAGGATCAACCTAAGCAGCCACCTGATGTTAAGGCAGCAGCAAAACCTGCAAAACGCTCAAGCAAGAAAAAAATTCCTGAAAGCAAAGAAAAAATGGATGGTTTTGGAATTGCACGTTTCACACCTATAAGAATAAAATCTAGTTTATCATTAGTGAATAAAATGGAAAGTTCCACAGACATTATGCCTTCTAACTGCAAGAGTGGAGAAAAATGGTCCCCTGTAGCTGATACACCTGTTGGACTTGCAGTCCTTAAAGAACTTCTTCATAAAAAACAACAGAAAGTACAAGAAAGTGCTCCATTTCAGGATGTTTCCAGCATACACTATTTAATTAAGAGTGATTTTTGCTCTACAAGCAAGCCTGTCAAAGTAAGAAAAGTAAGAAAACCACGAACTCCTAAAACACCTAACCTGAAACAAAAGAAACCTAGAAGTAAAAAAGAGAAATCAGCAAAGCAGGAAGAACCAGTTAATCCTGATTGCTCTTTATCTGATAACAGCCCAGTGTTTCCTTCAGACCCAGGGTTCGAAAGTTGTTACTCTTTTGAAGATAGCTTATCACCTGAGATGCCTCACAACTATAACTTTGATATTAATACAATTGGCCAAACTGAATTTTGTGGTCTGTATATGGGCAGTCAGTTTGTGCCAGCTGATAAGAACTTACCTCAAAAGTTTCTGAGTGATGTGGTACAGGAGCCTGTTACAGGGTTGACGCTAGGTTTGGCAAATATTACTGAGAAGTCATCTTCTGCCTTTGATAGCCAGCAGCCTTATCCTGGACCTGAATACTTGAAAAGTGGCACACTGAGCCCTGAACTTTTTGAAAAGGTATCTGGAGAAAGGCAGAGATCTTCTTGTCCTGAAAAGGGGCAAGATTTTAATAGTACATTAAATCAGCAAATGAAAAATGCAGTTGACAGCGATGAGGGTACTGCCCAGTCAGAGAGAAGAAACTCGTTGAACTGTGCTGATGCTTTCTTTCCTCTTCCCATAAACACTGCTTCTTTTGTAGAACTTCTTGGTTCTCCTACCAGAGATTTAATAGAGGGAACTGATGTGTTGATAACAACTCCAAATAGTTCCCCAAGATCCATTAGTTCTCTGTCTCAATTAAAAAATGCCAGTCTCCCACTTCGGAGCACTGGAGGGGCACATATTCTCAAGCCACTGATGTCCCCCCCGAGCCGTGATGAGATTATGTCAACGTTGTTGGATCTGGATCTTACAGAGACTGCTTATCAAGAGCCATTTTGTAGTGATCCTTCAGATGTTCCAGGAAAGCCAAGGTAACTTCTTAAACAATTTGGGGACACTTTTTTTGTTAATAGTTGTTTTTATAAAATTGTATTAAATAACATGTATATCACTTTTTATGTATACTGAATTATCTTCTGCTTCTGTCGTGGACCATACACAGTCTGGAAAACTATGATCTAATTAACAATTGGGTTAGGGTTTTTAGATCTGCAAAAAAATGCATGGATGAGTAAATGATTAGAACACCAAATAATGTAGGCTTGATCAACTGTCCATTGGCAAACATACTGTTTAGGTTACCAGAATCTGAACATATTAATAGCTGGAATTTGTTTGTTATAAATGTTTAGATTTGTATTCTGTTTTTTTTTTTTTTTAAATATATAAAAACATTTATGTATAAATATTTTTTAGGCAAATTGGAGGTCGTGTCCTTTCAATAGAGTCCAGGCTAGGGGATGGACTGGCTGAATTTGACGGAGATTTCACACTGGAAGGATTGCAGCTATGGAAAACTGCCTTTTCTGCCATGACACAGGTGGGCTGTGCTCCTCTAAATGGATCCAACCTTTTGAACAACATTGGACGTGACCAAGTAAAGCACAACTCTAAAGACAATGATCAGAAGGTGGTGATTATGCCTTGCAAAAGTGCACCCAGCTATCAACGTGTGCAGTTGTGGCTCCAGGCTAAGAAGGAGTATGATCGTAGCTGCAAAGCAACAAAGATGAAAATGGAAGAAAAGGAAGAGGTTGACAAATTCTGTGTAGCACTTCATTCTGAGGGTAATGAGGCAGAGTCCACAAAGGGGTTGACAAATGAAAAAAGCTCTCCAGAACCAGTGGCTCCAGAAAAGGTTTCCTGTCTTTCAGCTAAAGAGAAGAATAATTCTCATCTTTTTCTGCCTCTCAGTAATATTTCTGCTAAAACCTCACGAGCAGAAAGATCTCATCTTCTTGCAGTGGGGGTAGATCAAGAAGATGATGTAGAGGATTCTTCTCAAGACTATAGTTCTCCAGATTCTGGAGTACTTACCCCTTGGCAGCAGACAGTTTCACCTGATTCCTGCAAGGGGTTTTTGGAAAAGGAAGAGGACAAAGAACACAGATATAAAATGACTCCTCAAAGATACCACTATGGTTGCACAGAACTCAGCTTGTCAAATCTGGATACTCCTTTGACGACAAAGGGACAAAATAAAAAGGAAGAGAAACAGACTCCAGATTTATGTTCTCCAGTATCTTCTGAATTATCAAGCCAATTTCTGCTTTATGCCTCCCCAGTAATCCAGAAAAGAAATGCAGGCTTTTCTGAACCCATTTGCTCAACCCCAGTCTCCACAAAAGGTAAAATTTTTCTCACAGATTAATTAACAAAATAAGTAAATAATGTTACCATGTATCTTAACGGAGTAAATGTAAACAGAACAGTAGATGCTGTATATCATAGCTTCAAATCAAAAAAGCAGAGAAATTAGTTTGAAATGCTGAAGTAAGATTAAGAAGTTCAAAAATCCACAGTAAGTATATACATAATAGCAAATGAAACAATGGCAATATTATACATAATATGTGTGCAGAGGATTCAGAAGGAATTCAGACACCTTCACTCTATACACACTTTATTGTGTCGTTGATTTAATTTTAATTGCATACATTTTTCACTTTTTCAAATACCTCTACACTTTATTAACCCATAATGACAAAGTGAAAATATGTTTTACAAAATGTTTGTAAATTTATTAAAAATCAAAAACTGAAATCTCTCATTCATATAAGTATTCAAACCCTTAGTTCAGTACTTTGTAGAAGCCCTTTTGGCAGCAATTACAGCTTCAAGCCTTCTTGGGTAAGTCTCTGCAAGTTTTGCACACATGGGTTTGTACAGGTCGTTCAATTCTTCCTCACATCTCCTCTCAGGCTCTTTTAAATTTGATTGCAAACATTTTTACTTCTGCCGTCTTCAGGTCTCTCCACAGATGTTCTGTGGTGTTTAAGTCTGGACTTTCACTGAGCTGCTTGAATTGCCTTCAGCTCCCAGCAGCCCCAGCAGTATTATGCCATTGGGCAGATTCAGAAGGCGTAGGGGTTACTGGGAAGAAGAAGCCAAAAAATATGTCAAGGGGATCGTGATCATCTGTCTGTATTTATTTGTAAGCATTGCTCCCAATTTTGGATTAGAACTACAAACCAACATGGATTCAAGTTTATATCTCAATGTTTGTGCTTTCATGTGCTTGCTTGTCTGTGTTAGCTAGTCTTTTTTGGATTCATCTGGGGAATACTCCCAGTCGCACCAAATCTTGGTACAACAAAACTTTACATTTCATTCAGAGAGCTGTACACAAGGATTTTCATTCCACACACCATTGTCATCTGCACATGCTTTACGGGACCGTGTTTGGACTTTCTTGTTAGTGTTAATCTTTACTAAGTAGTGTCTTTTTTCATTCAGTTTTATGTGTGTAGTATAATTATAGCTAACGGGGAAGTGGAGAAGGCTTTTGTTTTCAAATTTTTATTTAATATTGTTTTTTCTTCATTATTTGATTAATATATACTGTATTATCTTTATTATTGACTGAGTCATTGAGCTGCTGATCTGTGTGTGTGTGTGTGTGTGTGTGTGCGCATGCGAGCGGCAAGTCAAAGCTGGGTGCTTTACTGAGGTCCCTGTAACAAAATAAACAAATCACTGTCTTTGGACAGTGTGAATCTTAGTGTCCTTATGACGACAGTCAGAGACTTGTCTCAAAGCCAGTCCAGCATTGTCTTGGCTGTATGTTTCACGTCATTATCATACTGAAATGTAAACTTTGTGCAACTTTGTTGTGTGCATAATGGATCAGGTTTTCTTCAAGGACCTGTCTGTATTTGGTTCCTCAATTGTGATCAGTCTTCTTGTCCCCACTGCTGAGTAGCACACCCATAAGCATGATTCTGCCACCACTGTGCTTCACCATAGAGATGGTGTAGGACAGATGATGAGCAGTGCCTTGTCTTCATCAAACATAGTGTTTGGAGTTCTGCTCAAAAAGTTCAGTTTTTGTCTATTAAACCAGATAATCTTTTTCATGCCCTCGGAGTCCAAGTGGGATGTCAGATGCCGTTTGCTCAAGAATGAGTTCTGTCTAGCCACTCTACAATAAATGCCTGATTGCTGGAGTGCTTCTGAGATGGTCTCCTTCTGACAAGCTCTTTCATCTCAGCAGAAGATTTCTGAAGCTCTCTGTTAGAGTAACCATTGGATTCTTGGTCATCTCCTTGACCAGAACCCTTCTTGCCCAGTTATCCAGTTTGTCTGGATAGCCAAATGTAGGAAGAGTCCTAGTGGTTCCAAACATCTTCCATTTCACAATTATTAAAGCCACTGGGCTCCTGGGAACACTCAGCACACTAAAAGTGGTTTTATACTCTTGCCCTAAGCTATGTCTTGTGACAGTTTTATTAAGTAGGTCTACAGAGAGTTCCTTGGATGTCATGGCTTGGTATCTGTCCTGACATGCAGTGTATATTATGGAATGTTATATACACAGGTGTGTGTCCTTCTAAGCTATGTCCAGTTAATCTGAATTGCCATGGGTGTACTCAAGTCAGGTTCTAGGCCCATCTCAAGGATAACTAAAGCGAACAGGATGCACCAGACCACAAGTTGGAGTGCCAAAGCAAAGAGTCGTAATTCTTATATGAATAAGAGATTTCACTGTTGTTTTTTTATTAAATTTGCAGATCTTTCTGAAAACATGTTTTCAGTTTGTCATTATGGATTATTAATTGTAAACTGATGGACAAAAAAAGTAAATTTATCCAGCTAAAATTAACTGTACAACACAAACTGTGCAGTGAAGGGGTCTGAATACTTTCTGAATCCACTTCAAGTTTACATAAACTCATCATGGACATGTATGTCATGGCAGCTGTGGGCTTTCACTTATTTCTTTGAGCTGTTCCTTTTCTTTGGTGTAATGATTGTACAACATACATCATTAATAACTCTTAAAAACAAAAATGTGGTGCATAAGTTTGAATTTAATTTGGATTTTCTAAATCCACAAAGGGTCAAAATTACACACAGGCTGAAATATATACATACACCCACTTAAACTTTTAAATAAATGGTATTGAAGGTTCTACAATGTCTTTTAACTTGACAGGTGTGGTAGAAATCTACATCATAATTAATGAAAGAAACTTATCCTCTCAAAAACACAGGACAAATCAGTAATCAGGCAGGCGAAAAGCTGTTCATGGTATCTTTTAATTACTCCTTAGCAAAATGCCTTAGAGGGAATATTCTTCAAAAGCAGTCTTTTACAGCATGGTCATATTGATCAGTGAAACAAAGAATAGAGGTTCATTTTATAAACTATTGAATTTACATACAGTGTCAATCAATGCATACTTTTTACTCTGGTTGGTTCATTGGTTTACACCCAAATGACTTATCTAAAATAAAAGTCTTGTTATATTTCGGTTCTACTTATATCTTTGAGTTAAGCTACTACCCTTGAAATTTCTGTGAATATAACAATTGTCCATTTTGGTTGTTCTCTTAGTCATGGTTCAGTGCATCATTTTGTTGTTTGTTCGACCTTTATCTGGTTTACCAGTATGCCTGCAAAGGTTTCTGACATTTATTAACCTAGTACAGTATGCTATTTCTTTAACATGAATGCTTTGCTACCCTGTAATTATTCGTCCACACAGGGCAAAAGACCTGTTAAATTTTCATAAGTGATCATGATTGGCTAGAGTTGGGGAGCAAAGCCAGCATAAAAAGGGTTTGTTTGATAGCACTCATTGGATTGACCAACACTCTAAACAATGGGAACGTCCAAGTAGCTCAATGTGTAAATCTAAGAAAGAGAATTGTGGGTTTACACAAGTCAGGAAGGTTTCTTGGAGTAATTTCTAAACAACCGTAGTTTCGAAGGTAATCAGTTCAAACAATTGTACATAAGTACAAGTTATTGGCAGGTGTCCCCACTTTGCCAAGGTCCAGAAGAAGACCCAAGCTGTCATCCCCAGCTGAGATGAAATTGGTTACAATGTTCAGGAACAACTTAAGCCTGTCTGGAACACCTTGTCATTGTTTACATTACGGTGAGTTTTACATCACCATGGACTGAGAGGTTGTTGTCTAAGAAAGAAACATGTGCTCTAAAATCAAGCTGAACTGATAGCTGCCTACATGGACAAGTAAAAACCCTTCTGAAGGAAACTTTAATGGTTGGATGAAACAAAGATTGAGTTGGTTGGCCACAATGACAATCGCTTTGTTTGGCTGACTAAAGTTAAGGCCTTCAAACCCAAGAATATTGTACCAGCTGTGAAGCATGGTGGTAGTAGCATCATGCACTGGGGCTGTTTTCCTGCCAGTGGTACTGGTGCATTACACAAAGTGGATGTAATAATGAAGGAGGAGGACTACACCCAAATTCTTCACCATCACCTCAAATCAACAGCTAGACAATTGGAACGTGGATGCTATTGGGTGTTCTAACACATTAAAAACAATTGCATAATGGATAATGCAGGCTAACATTAAGCTTATGGAATGGCCTTCCCAAAGCCTAGACATCAATCTTATTGAAAATTTGTGGACTGTACTTGAAATCCAGGTCTGCTCTGAGAAACCAATGTATTTAAATTAACTCTTACCAATTCTACCAAGAAGAGTGGTCAAATATCCAGCCATAATTATTCCAGAAGCTTGTTGATGGATGCAAAAAGCATCTGGTTGAGGTGCCACTTGCTAAGGGACATTCAAACAAATATTAGTTGGCGTGTATATAAATTGTATGAACTGTAGAACAGATTTTAACTTGTGCACCAAATTCTTGTTTTTTTTTTGTGCTATTAAAGATGTATGTTTTAGAAAAGAAGTCATTGAAACCACACACTTACCATGATATTCATGTACATGATGAGTACTTCTGACCACAACAGTAGCTCTAGAAAATGAAGTTTGTGGAGCTTATTAGGCTTTCTCCAAGAATAGCACATCAGGCTTTCTAAGACATAACATCAGGGTGCTGTTTATGTTACATAAGCAACACTGCATTACTTTCCAGGTCCATGTATCCTTGAATGGCATATACTGTATAATGATTTAATTTTACTAAAATAAAGTATTTGTTGTTCATAGCATTTGGTAATTTCCAGGAGCTAAGAGACACAAGGCTATGACCAAAGTGGTATTTTATTGTTTGTTAGGTGAGATCTGGACATATTAAATTCTTGGTATAATGATTTATCACCTGCTGAAATGTGCACACTGTTAACAGAAGAGAATAAAGTTGAACTGATCTAAAATTAAAGTTAAAGCAGATATCCAGCTTGAATTTAACTATGGGTTCTCTATTGAGCTGAATTAAATTTA
Organism: Polypterus senegalus; assembly: GCF_016835505.1. Taxonomy (NCBI): domain Eukaryota; kingdom Metazoa; phylum Chordata; class Cladistia; order Polypteriformes; family Polypteridae; genus Polypterus; species Polypterus senegalus. The sequence goes on along the minus strand of NC_053156.1, from coordinate 130,258,240 downwards.
AGTTAAAGAAGTTTCTGACTGAAACCTGAATGTCACTAATAGTGTCAGGCAGGAAGATTGTTTTTGGCTAATGCACATCCACCACTTATCTTTTTGTTTGGTAAAATCTAGTGTTTCATGCAAGTCATGTTTAAATAGGCTGAACAGTAGCAAAGTTTTATGAGATTAAACAAGAGAAAAATGTGTGGAGCCACTGAATGATCGAGGAAACGCCCACAATGGGCGACCAGTTTAATTTGGTGCACCATAATGGATCAGACTGCTCATGTGTGTTGGTGCATTCAAGTAAAAGAGATCATCAGGGTTCATCATCAGATGAATGTAATTTGTGATAAAATTAACTTCCTTTATAATTTTCCACTGAGAGAATGCAAGAAATGTCCAGGAGGCATAGAATAGATTATTGGGAATGTGTTGTTAACAAAAGTTTTTATACCGTATATCTTCCAATAGTAGCCCCGGCGTTTATTCAAATAATTATTCGGACGGCCCGGCGTTTAAAAGAGACCGGCGGTTGTTTGAGACCGGCTATTATTCGCCTCGCAGATGGAATGGTGATAGGTAAACAGGGTTCATTTGGCAGTAAAATACGGTATGGTACTGTATTTACGGTCACAAAATGTAGGCAACAACACCGGATGAACATTTCAGGATTTAATGAAATTATCAGTACAGCAGTACGGTCTTATTAAAGCAGTATATGGTATTACCGTAAGCATGAAAAACGGGTATGGTAGACGTCAACTTTATTGCCAATGATGCCACCAGCACTGGCCTGCACCAGTCCGAATTTTGCACGAAAGTGCTCATCAGCCTGACAAGCCCCCTGCAGAACATAAGGAAATGCAATAAGCTCCAAACTCACGCATATACGTATACATTACGACATGAGACTGGGTAAGATACAATAAAGTACAGTACTTACCATCTACTCATCTGAATAGGTAATGATTGCTTTGTTATTTGCGAGTTCTTCTTCATCTTCCTCTTCTTGTGATGGCAATACAGGTACTCCCAGTGCTTGTTGTCGCGCAGTAATCAGTTTTGCACTCCCAGCATGGCATGGCTGGCCCTCTTTAAAGCAGTGGATAAGATGGTCCTCAGATCCATCGCATGCATTGTTGATTCCACAATCCTTGAAGGATTTTCTTATCATTTCTGGGGTGATTTCTTGCCAAGCTGATATTATCCACGTTACTAACAAACGTAGTGCCGGCGCTTTCAAATTTCCGCCAGCTGTAAACTCCTCATCTTCTTCCCCTGCTATCCAATTATCATACAACTCTCGAAGCTTGTCTTTGAGGGGCTTGTTCCAAACAACATCAGCAGGTTGAACGTACTTGGTGCAACCACCAGGGATAACTGCCGTTGACATTTTAAATTTCTTCAGCTCTTGTTTCGTTTCCTCACTGATGTGACAACGGTAAGCATCCCAGACAAGAAGTCTCTTTCGGAAACAGAAAACACCACAAACTTTCTGCAACCACATTATTGTTAATTCCGGATTCATCCATCCGTTTGTTGAGGTCACTTCCACAGCTTCTTGGACATCCTGTAGTCTTGCCACTTCTCGCTTTGCGCCCCGAAATACAATAAACGGTTTTAATTTTGTGCCATCTGCTTTCGCTGCCAATGTGACCGTGAAATGAGATTTCTCATTACCAGAAGTTTTTAATGTAACACTCCTATTGCCAGTTGGTTCGACTGTTGTAGAACCAGGCATGTCGAACCAAGCCAATGTCTCGTCCATTCCAATGATTTAGCCATCGTTAACTCCATCTGCAGTTCGCTGATTGGCAACCCACATCACAAAAGAGACAAGCTTGTCAATAACTTGTTCTGGATCCTTCTGCGCCAGCGATGTCTTCCGACGGAGCGATAAATGATGGCGTTTCATAAATTTGTCAAGCCAGCCAGCACTGGCTACAAACGTTTCTTTTCCTTTTGAAGCATGATCAATCTCCGTATCAAAAATCCTCTTCGCTTTCGTGCGGACCATTTTCCTGGAGACACGCGCACCTTTCAGTCATTGTTCAATAATCCATGTTAACACCAGTTCATTTAATTCTTCGCTCACTTTCTTAGCTCTTCCACCAGGCAATCGTTTATTTCCGACACCTTTTTCTGCCGCCGTTTTCTCAATATCAGTCATCTGCTTGCGCCATTCTCGGATACGTTTTGGATCCACCCCAAAATGTCGTGCAGCTTCTTCACCTGAATGTTCTTTTGCGTATGTTACCGCACGGAGTTTGAATGCTAAAGCAAATGACTGTTTCCTTCCCATCGCTCACACTACAAACACGGGCCACAAGAACACAGTGACACAAACAGACACCCGCACAACCCTTCCGAAGGCAAAAGTGTCAGTGGAGGTAAAGGTTAACAGGTCACCGAGGAAGAGGGCGCAGAATTTTTCACGTGATCATGTACTGTCTGTCCGGCCACAATACAGCCCCTTCTTCCCTGGTCAAAGGAGAGGATTAACATGTCGAAGATGGCATTTTCATGTTCTTCCCGCCACCTCTGCCCTCCCTGTGGGGTTATGATTGACGTGGAGCGAAAGGGCAAAATGTACACAAAGAAATTTCTTTTTGACTTTCTCCCTTCCTCGATAGCATCCGACGACAAATCATTATTGACACGAAAAGGTACTTACCGTATGATTTACTGCAGGAGGGCGGTAGTCCAGGTGGTACGAAAAGAGGATTAGCGTATGAAAAAGGCGGTGGGTCATTGGAGATCGGCGTTTACTACAGACCGGCGCTTAAAGGAGACCGGCAACTGTTAGAGACCGGCGTCTATTTGTCGCGCCATCTCTTCAAACCTGGCGTTTATTGGAAACGGGCATCAATAAGAAGCCGGCCACTACTAGAAGATATACGGTATGTAGTTTCTATGTTTCTTTTTAATTGATCTTGCGATATCAATCAATCAATCAATCAACATTTATTTATATAGCACATATTCATACAAAAAATGTAGCTCAAAGTGCTTTACAAAATGAATAGAAAAATAGAAGACACAATAAAAAATAAACATAAGTCAACATTAATTGACATAGAATAAGTAAGGTCCGATGGCCAGGGTGGACAGAAAAAACAAAAAAAAATTCCAAAAGCTGGAGAAAAAAAATAAAATCTGTAGGGGTTCCAGACCACGAGACCGCCCAGTCCTCTCTGGGCAATCTCCCTAACATAAGTCAAACAGTCCTCGTTGTATTAAGGGTTTTCATGGAAGGACCTGATGATGATGGTCACGTAGACTTCTGGCTTTCAGTCCATCAATGTTGGTGCATCATGATGCTTTGAGTAGGTGGTGGTGGCGCAGGCCGCCACCACAAAAAACCGGAAAAAGAAACAGAAGAGAGAGTTGGGGTCAGTACTGATTTTAGAGCCACTATGAATAGTTATTGTGATGAATTGAACATACAGAGTATCAGTATTAATTTAAAGTGAAATTATGAGAAGGCCATGTTAAAGTAATGTGTTTTCAGCAGTGCTTTAAAGTGCTCTACTGTATTTGCCTGGCGAATTCCTATTGGCAGGCTATTCCAGATTTTAGGTGCATAACAGCAGAAGGCCGCCTCACCACTTCTTTTAAGTTTAGCTTTTGGAATTATAAGGAGACACTCATTTGAAGATCTAAGGTTACGATTTGGAATATAATGTGTCAGGCATTCCGATATATAAGATGGGCGAGATTATTTAAGGCTTTATAAACCATAAGCAGTATTTTAAAGTCAATCCTGAATGACACAGGCAACCAGTGTAGTGACATCAAAACTGGAGAAATGTGTTCGGATTTTCTTTTCCCAGTTAGAATTCTAGCAGCTGCATTCTGCACTCGTTGCAAATGATTTATGTCTTTTTTGGGTAGTCCTGAGAGGAGTGCGTTACAGTAATCTAGTCTACTGAAAACAAAAGCGTGAATTAATTTCTCAGCATCTTTCAATGATATAAGAGGTCTAACTTTTGCTATGTTTCTTAAGTGAAAAATGCTGTCCTAGTGGTCTGATGAATATGCGATTTAAAATTCAGATTACAGTCAACGGTTACCCCTAAGTTTTTTACTTCCGTCTTAACTTTTAATCCTAGTGCATCAAGTTTATTTCTGATAACCTCATTGAATCCATTATTGCCAATTACTAAGATTTCAGTTTTCTCTTTATTTAGTTTGAGAAAATTACTATTCATCCATTCAGAAATACCAGTAAGACATTGTGTTAGTGTATCGAAAGAGTCGGAGTCATCAGGTGCTATTGATAAGTACAGCTGTGTGTCATCAGCATAGCTGTGGTAACTCACGTTGTAACCTGAGATAATCTGACCTAACGGAAGCATGTAGATTGAGAAGAGCAGCGGACCCAGGATAGAGCCTTGTGGAACACCATATCGGATATCATGTGTCTTTGAGATGTGATTACCACAACTCAAAGAATTTTCTACCTGCCAGGTAGGATTCAAACCAATTTAAGACACTGCCAGAGAGGCCCACCCATTGACTAAGGCGATTTCTAAGAATATTGTGATCAATGGTGTCAAATGCAGCACTCAGATCTAAGAGGATGAGAACAGATAAATGGCCTCTGTCTGCATTTACCCGCAAGTCATTTACTACTTTAACGAGTGCAGTTTCTGTGCTGTGATTTGTTCTGAAACCTGACTGAAATTTATCAAGAATAGCATGTTTATTGAGGTGGTCATTTAATTGCAAAATGACTGCCTTCTCTAGAATTTTACTTAAGAAGAGCAGGTTGGAGATGGGCCTAAAATTTTCAAAGGCAGAGGGGTCAAGATTATTTTTCTTGAGCACGGGTTTAACTACAGCAGTCTTAGGACAGTCTGGAAAGACCCCCGTATCTAATGACAAATTAACTATGTCCAGAATATTGTCAATTAGTACGTCTGATATTTCTTTGAAAAACCTGGTTGGTATTGGGTCAAGGACGCAGGTGGAGGGTTTCAGTTGAGAGATTATACTATGTAATTCAGGTAAATCTATCCTGATAAAAGCATTTAATTTGTTTATAATGGAGTACCGGGGCTTTGGAGGTTCTGCAGTGTTGGGGAGATATACTATGTTATCTCTAATATCATTAATTTTTTGATTGAAAAATACAGCAATGTTCTCACAGGTTTCACTGGAAGTATTCTGGGGGCATTCCTTTGAGTTACCTGGGTTTAACAGACGATCAATTGTAGAAAATAAGACTCTGGGATTACTAGCATTGTTATTTATAATATTAGAGAAATAGCAGCGCCTCTCAAGACGGACAGTGTTATTGTATGATTGCAGGAACTGTTCAAAGTCAAGTGAAATTTTAATATACATTTAATTTAACTGTTCTAAAAGCACTGTAATTGCCTTGATGTCAGAGTTTAGAACAGCTGGTTTATTTGAAGACTGATGATCAAAATTTTTGGAGGTTGGTTCAGTGTGTAACCTGAAGATTGTTTCCATTGTAATTTATGACAATACATGGAGCATGTGAATAATTATGTTCAATGTTGATCGAGTTAAAGTCGTCATCATACCCCTTTTAACAGCCCTCTCTGTATTGATTAAACACCTAAATTAACACAGTTCACATGACAGTTTAAAATTAACATACCCTCCAATAACTACCTAGCAATTTTAGTCTCCTGCTTCAGTTCAAGTAAGTACCTAAGCTTAAGACAGCTTTTTTTGCATCATGGCTGAAATGGAATTGCATATTCCTTGTGTTGCACTGACTTGTAAAAAGGTATATTAAAAACACTGATGTCTGTTATAACACCAACAGAACCACAGTTGCTTTTAAATTGGAAGAACCACATATTAATGTTATCACCCAACTTGCTCCACTTGCTTTGTTCTTTTTGAAACTGATACAAAGAAAGTGATGTGGTGACTCCATAGAAATTGTAGCACTGAGGACAAGGATTCATGTTGATTCTCCTTAAAACTTTATTAAAGGTTTTATACAAATGCAATGAAATTATGTCAGTAGTCTGTAAGCCTTTTTTTGGACTGAGTTCTATAATAGGTACATATTGTGAGTTTAGAATACAGTTACTGGCATTTTTAACAATGAAAAAAAGTTGCATATAAGCTCCTATGATATTGTTTTTATTATGACAGGAACCTCGGTTTAAGCCTAATATATGCCCTAACAGCATTTCGCAAAGTGCATATTGTTATGCATTTTCATTATTTGTTCTTCATTTTGATCTTTATTATATGATAGTCATGTGTGTGTTTGTTATAAATAATGTTCTTTTTCTCTAGATTCTAAATCCCATAAACTGAGTCAGCGAAGAACTTGTAATACTGATAGCCTAAGAAGGGTTCTGCTAACAACCCAAATGAAGGTACTGTATGTGTTATAGGAGCTGTAGCTAATTGTTAAGTGGCCAATCAATATGGATGTGGGACATTTACTGATTGTTTTATTTCTGTACATTTTCTATTCTGCCAGGCTTACTATAAAGTCATTACATTTGTCATAGCAATAAGCACATTTGCACCATGTGTGTTTATATAAATATACGGTGATCGGTCACATGATTTGTAGCAAAATGTGATTTTATACCAAAATTTTGAAATTGTATAATTTCACTTTAAAAAATATGATAATAATCTCAAATGTGTCCGGAGTGCATAGCAGTCTTTAAGAACAAATGAGAACTGGATAGATAGTCTGGTGGTTGTTTTAGAAAATACTATTTAAATATCTTCTCAGAACATACAACCCCAATTCCAATGAAGTTGGGACATTGTGTAAAACTTAAATAAAAAAGGATACAATGATTTGCAAATCCTTTTCAACCTATATTCAATTGAATACGCTACAAAGATAAGATATCAAATGTTCAAACTGATAAACTTTATTGTTGTTTTGCAAATCTTCACTCATTTTGAATTTGATTCCTGCAACACATTCCAAAAAAGCTGGGACAGGGGCATGTTTACCACTGTGTTATATCACCTTTCCTTTTAACAACACTCAATAAGCATTTGGGAACTGAGGACACTAATTGTTGAAGCTGTGTAGGTGGAATTCTTTCGCATTTTTGCTTGATCTACAACTTCAGTTGCTCAACAGTTAGAGGTCTCCGTTGTCGTATTTTGCACTTCATAATGCACCACACATTTTCAATGGGAGACAGGTCTGGACTGCAGGCAGACCAGTCTAGTACCCGCACTCTTTTACTACAAAGCCACGCTGTTGTAACATATGCAGAATGTGGCTTCGCATTGTCCTGCTGAAATATGCAGGGACATCCCTGAAAAAGACATCGCTTGGATGGCAACATATGTTGCTCCAAAACCTGTATGTACCTTTCAGCATTAATGGTGCCTTCACAGATGTGCAAGTTACCCATGCCATGGGCACTAACACACCCCCATACCATCACAGATGCTGGCTTTTGAACTTTGCGCTGATAACAATCCGGATGATCCTTTTCCTCTTTGGCCCGGAGGACACAACGTCCATGATTTCCAAAAACAATTTGAAATGTGGACTCGTCAGACCACAGCACACTTTTCCACTTTGCATCAGTCCATCTCAGATGAGCTCGGGCCCAGAGAAGCCGGCGGCGTTTCTGGGTGTTGTTGATATATGGCTTTTGCTTTGCATGGTAGAGTTGTAACTTGCACTTATAGATGTAGCGAAGAACTGCGTTAACTGACAATGGTTTTCTGAAGTATTCTTGAGCCCACGTGGTAATATCCTTTACAGAATGATGTCGGTTTTAATGCAGTTCCGCCTGAGGGGTCGAAGGTCACGGGCACCCAGTGTTGGTATTCGGCCTTGCCACTTACGTGCAGAGATTTCTCCAGATTCTCTGAATCTTTTGATGATATTATGGACAGTAGATGATGAAATCCCTAGATTCCTTACAATTGTACATTGAGAAACGTTGTTCTTAAACTGCTGGACTATTTGCCCATGCAGTTGTTCACAAAGTGGTGATCCTCGCCCCATCCTTGCTTGTGAACGACTTAGGCTTTTGGGGATGCTCCTTTTATACCCAATCATGACAAACACCTGTTTCCAATTAACCTGTTCACCTGTGGAATGTTCAAAGCAGGTGTTTTTTAAACATTCCTCAACTTTCCCAGTCTTTTGCTGCCCCTGTCCCAGCTTTTTTGGAATGTGTTGCAGGCATCAAATTCAAAATGAGTGAAGATTTGCAAAACAACAAAGTTTATCGGTTTGAACATTAGATATCTTGTTCATTCAATTGTATTCAATTGAATATAGGTTGAAAAGGATTTGCAAATCATTGTATTCTGTTTTTATTTACGTTTTACACAATTTCCCAACTTCATTGGATTCGGGGTTATATTTTTAAAATTATACATAATCACATTATGATAGAAGGATATCCTACCCAGCTGGGTAATAACTTTTTATCTTACTACTGCCTAACATTAGGTAATGTTCATTCCATAGTCCATTTCAGAAAAATTATTGTAGAAGTTGGCTGGTAATATTTTCATTCACATTGTGCAAATACAGACTTTCAAACCAAATATTAATCTCAGCAGTGAGACTTTTTTAAACCTTCGGGAAACAAAATATGTTAAAGTTAAAGCAATTATACAATAAATTTTTATTTTTATATTTTGTAAAATTTCACCTTATTTCCTTAAAACATTTAGCTGTGCCATCAAATATTCAAGATACAATCTTGTACTCTAGAGTAGTTTCATGACTGTAGTGCATTAAAGTTTGGAGTTTCCTCTCATCTGCATACAAAAGGTTGTGGGAATCTGTCGCATACTGCTGAGTTATTTAGTTGAGTGGGAAACTTAACAGTTTGACCATGAGTTAACCAAATAGGCTCATTGGCTAAATGGGTTCCTCATGTGTCAGACTTATCATGGTCTCTTTGGTATACTAGTCTGATTCTTTCAATAAGGCCTTTTATTTCATGTATTCCTTTTCATATGAGCTATGGATGCTGATCTTAACAAAATATTTTTAATCTAACAGTCTCATTTGTGCTATAATTAAACCCATTTAATTAGATATCCAGGTACAGTGGCTTCAGTAGCAATGGACTTTGGCCTTACCTGACTGCTATACTCTTAAATATTGTGTTTTGTCATTTTCCTACTGATTCGCCTTTTTGAAGTCAGTGCTCCCTTATTTGTATTCTAATAAGGAAAATTAATGATGAGGGAAGCAAACATCAGGGGAAATGACAGTGAATGCTGAAAGGCTGCTGCTACTTCTATGTCATATCCACTAGTATGCTGACAGGGAAATAACCTATGTAAATAACCAGAACACCAGGAAGAACAAAATGAAGATAAATTCATTATCACAGTCTTAAAAAACAAGATGAAGTAACCAAAGACAAGACGTGGAAGGTCAAGATGTTCTAATCCATGTCTGGGGCTCCTGCTTTGAGCCCTGCTTACACCCCACTGGAAAGCTAATTTTTGATTTTTCATTGTCTGTTATTGAATTCTTTTTTTTTCTTACTTTTTCTCTACAGAATCAGTTTGCTGCCTTAAATGATCCTAACAAAGATTCTTCACAAATTGAAGGACCAACCCTTAATAATTCCTATGGTTTCAAAGTCAGTATCCAAAACCTTCAAGATGCCAAAGCCCTCCATGAGGTATTGCTGAACTTTCCATCTTTTTGTAAAGTTTATTAATAAGAGCATAACAATTTCCACAGCTGCTTTTCCACCATTGGGCCAGGTTAGGTATCTGTGACATAAGGCATGACAAGGAGCATCTGATTGCCACATATCTCACATAGCTGAAATTAAGTTAAGAAACTCCAAAGAAAAAATATATAGTATGCTAGAAGTAAATTAGTCCTACTATGCTACAACAGATGAATTTTTTTGTTTGGCTTCTACACTGGTCTGACGGTTCATATAAAATTATTTTAATTTAACCCAAAAATAATAAAAAAAATGATATACTAAGGAACAGTATATGACATTTTTAATAGGCATGAAGTCAAATGACAGCCAAGGAGAATATGCAGATAATACACACCTCTCAGTCTAGTGATGGTTATATTAAATTAGATCAGACTGTGTCTGACGCAGTCACAGTTATCCAGTTTGTGATGGCATCAGTCGAAAGTCTATACTTTAATGACCAATGTTGCTCACAGCTAGGAAGGGTCACATAAGGAAATGTGAAAATGACATAACCAGCTCTGGAACACAGAGAAACTACTTAACTTGCATTAATATGATTGTACTGACAGATGATTAGCAACAAAGGCAGTAGCTGTGTCACTGCTAGAATAATGATTGTCAGACTTATTTCAATTGTTGTTCAATTGAGGCTAATATTAATCTGTATGTAGGCGCCTGTAAATTATAACCAAGTAGTCGGTCTATTGACTGAATCCCTTCATGTTTGTTATTTTCAATTTGTATTACAATTTTATGCATTTTCACAGCATTGCACAGTGCTCTTCAATGTATTTTACATACCTGTCCTACAAATACGTTTTGCCTCATTCAAACATGCTAAAATCTTTGGTTTGACTTAACACACAAATCATCATATTGTGTGAGTTGAGAAGTACAACTTGAAGACAAAACCTTGACTTTATTTTTTTTTATTAATTAGATAACTTCCATGAAATGGAGTGAAGGTACAAGCAAAAAAAAAACGACATTCAGGTTTTTTCATTGTATGATGTTGCCTGTGTATCATTAACAGCTCCTGAAGCAGTGATACGAGTTCAGCATAGACTGAGGAAAATAAAATAGTAACTGATTTTTGCTATGATCAGGTTTCCATTTGTAATAAAAAGAACATTTTTAAATTGTTCACCATTTTATAAAAGTGTTGTGTTAGGACATATTTGATAATCACACATTTAGTAGTGCAGTTCTGCTCAGATGACTTTGTGCCCCAAACGCTTTACAGGACTCATTTGTGTATGTATAATGACACACTTTTTTATACTACATACACTACTGCTAATGGCTGATCTATAGGAATGTGTTGCATTAAGTAACATGATTTACATAAATCAGCAGTGATTAAGCCTACTGCATCTTTGAGCCAGTCATAAGGCATGGAATGTCCAACAGGGAAAGTAATCAGTTCTGGTACAGGCTGTTGTGGGGCAATGGAGTGCAGGAGCAGTCAGAATGCTCTTTCCCCATCTCTAGCATTGTTACTTCTATTAAGTTAGACTACTATATGCCAAATATACTTAAATGTGGCTGTTTGAGTAATTCAAGAAAAACAAAAACTACTTAAAGTAAACCATTTCAGAGATGTATTTTGTTTTCATTTTTATTGTAACCCCACTTACCATACTGTTTTAATAAAAGAAAATCTACTATGAGGTTTAAGGGTGGGGGTGTGTGAGGAGTTCAATAGCTGGGTTTCATAGCAGCAGCATTCAGCTGTGTTTTTCTTCCCTTTTTCCATCCTCACAATATGCAGGTACAGTACTTGACCTTAATGACCATGGAGCTACATGCCCGCACCAGAAGAGACTTGGAAGCAGACCCTGAATTTGACCCCATATGTGCCTTATTTTATTGTATCACCTCTGATGCACCACTACCTGAAACAGACAAAATGCAACTTACAGGTGCAATTGTTGTAGATAAAGACTGCAGCAGCTTTGGACAAGGTAATTTAAAATGCAGTTTCCTAAGTATAAATTTGGCTGTTTTAGGTTAAAGTCACTTCAGCTTTTCTAAGACAAAGTTGAATAAATAAGTGTCACTGTAAATAGCATGTGAAATCCTACTTGCTCTATATAGTTTGTTTATTCTGGTTTCTAGAGACATCTTTCATCTTCCTCTTCTTTCGGCTGCTCCCGTTAGGGGTTCCCACAGTGGATCATCTTCTTCCATATCGTCCTGTTTTCTCCATCATACTCTGTTACATCCACCGCCTGCATGTCCTCTCTCACCACATCCATAAACCTTCTTTGGTCTTCCTCTTTTCCGGCATCTCTATCGTTAACATCCTTTTCCCAATATACCCAGCATCTCTCCTCTGCACATGTCCAAACCAACGCAATCTCACCTCTCTGACTTTGTCTCCCAACCTTCCAACCTCAGCTGACCCTCTAATGTACTCGTTTCTAATCCTGTCCATCTTCGTCACACCCAATGCAAATCTTAACATCATAACTCTGCCACCTCCAGCTCTGTCTCCTGCTTTCTGGTCAGTGCCACCGTCTCCAACCCATATAACATAGCTCGTCTCGCTACTGTCCTGTAGACCTTCCCTTTTACTCTTGCTGATACCCGTCTGTCACAAATCACTGCTGACACTCTTCTCCACCCATCCCATCCTGCCTGCACTCTCTTTTTAACCTCTCTTCCACAATCCCCATTGTTCTGAATTGCTGATCCCAAGTATTTAATTTCATCCACTTTCACCATCTCTACTCCTTGCATCCTCATCATTCCACTGACCTCCCTCTCATTTACACACATGTATTCTGTCTTGTTCCTACGGACCTTCATTCCTCTCCTCTCCAAAGCAAACCTCCAATTCTCCAGGGTCTCCTCGACCTGCTCCCTACTCTTGCTACAGATCACAGTATCATCAGAAAACATCATAGTCCACAGGGACTCCTGTCTAATTTCGGCTGTCAATCTGTCCTTCACCATTGCAAATAAGAAAGGGCTCAGAGCTGATCCCTGATGTAATCCCACCTCCACGTTGAATGCATCCGTCACTCCTACTGCAGTTCTCACCACTGTCACACTTCCCTCGTACATATCCTGTACCACTCTTACATACTTCTCTGCCACTCCCTACTTCCTGATACAATACCACAAGACCTCTCAAGGCACACTGTCATATGCTTTCTCCAGGTACACAAAGACACAATGCAACTCCTTCTGGGCTTCTCTATACTTCTCCTTCAACACCCTCAGAGCAAGCATTGCATCTGTGGTGCTCTTTTCTGGCATGAAACCATACTGCTGCTCACTAATCATCACCTCAGTTCTTAACCTAGCTTCCACTACTGTTTCCCATAACTTTATGCTGTGGCTCATCAATTTTATCCTTCTGTAGTAACTCTGCACATCCCCCTTTCTTAAAAATCAGTACCAGTACACTTCTTCTCCACTTCTCAGACATCCTATCACTTTCCATGATTCCATTAAACAATCTGGTTAAAAATTCCACTGCCATCTCTCCTAAACAGCTCCATGCTTCCACAGGTATATCATCTGGACCAATGGCCTTCCCATTCTTCATCCACTTCATAGCTGTCCTTACTTCCTCCTTGCTAGTCCGTTGCGCTTCTTGATTCACTATCTCCACATCATCCGACCTTCTCTATCTCTTATTCTGTTCATTCATCAGACACTCAAAAGTACTCTTTCCATCTGCTCAACACATCCTCCTCACTTGTGGGTACATTACCATCTTTATCCTTTATCCTGCTGCACATCTTTCCCAGCTTGGTCCCTCTGTCTAGCCAATCGGTACAGGTCCTTCTCTCCCTCCTTAGTGTCTAACCTCTCATACAACTCATCATACACCATTTCTTTAGCCTTTGCCACCTCTCTCTTCACATTGCACCTTATCTCCTTATACTCCTGTCTACTTTCTGCAACTCTCTAACTTTCCCACTTCTTCTTCACCATCCTCTTCCTCTATATACTCTCTTGTACTTCCAAATTCCACCACCAGGTTTCTTTTTCCTCCTTCCTCTGTCCAGATGTCACACCAAGCACCCTTCTTGCTGTCACTCTTACTGCTTCTGCTGTAGTTGCCCAGCTGTCTGATAACTCTTCACTGCCACCCAGTGCCTGTCTCACCTTCTCCCTAAACTCAACCTTGCAGTCTTCCTTTTTCAACTTCCACCATTTGATCCTTGGCTCTGCCCTCCCTCTCCTCCTCTTCTTCTTTCTTCTTGATCTCCAGCATCATCCTACAGACCACCAACCTACTGTATGCTGCCTAACTACACTTTCCCCTGCCACCACTTTGCAGTCTTTAATCTCCTTCAGATTGACTCTTCTGCATAGGATATAATCTACCTATGTGCTTTTTCCTCCACTCTTCTATGTCACCCTATGTTCTTCCCTCTTCTTAAAATACGTATTCACCACAGCCATGCCCATCCTTTTTGCAAAATCCACTCTCCTCTGCCCATCTTCATTCCTCTCTTTGACACCATACCTACCCATCACCTCTTCATCTCCTCTGTTCCCTTCACCAACATGTCCATTTAAATCCGCTCCAATTACCACTTTCTGTCCCATGGGTACACTGTTCATCACCTCATCCAACTCACTCCAGAAATCTTCTTTCTCATCCATCAAACACCTAACTTGTGGGGCATATGCACTAACAACATTCATCATCATACCAAGCTATCAACTTCCCAACAGTGTTCAGAAGCCATTAAGAAGGCTAATAGAATGTTAGGTTATATAGCACGATCTGTGGAGTACAAGTCCAAGGAGGTTCTGCTCAACCTTTATAATGCACTGGTGAGGCCTCATCTTGAGGACTGTGTGCAGTTTTGGTCTCCAGGCTACAAAAAGGACATAGCAGCACTAGAAAAGGTCCAGAGAAGAGCGACTAGGCTGATTCCAGGTCTACAGGGGTTGAATTATGAGGAAAGATTAAAAGAGCTCAGCCTTTACAGTTTAAGCAAAAGAAGGTTAAGAGGTGACATGATTGAAGTGTTTAAAATTATGAAGGGAATTAGTACAGTGGATCGAGACTTGTATTTTAAAATGAGCTCATCAAGAACACGGGGACACAGTTGGAAACCTGTTAAGGGTAAATTTCGCACAAACATTAGGAAGTTTTTCTTTACACAAAGAACGACAGACACGGAATAAGCTACCAAGTAGTGTGGTTGACAGTAAGACGTTAGGGACTTTCAAAACTCGACTTGATGTTTTCTTGGAGGAAACAAGTGGATAGGACTGGCGAGCTTTGTTGGGCTGAATGGCCTGTTCTCGTCTAGATTGTTCTAATGTTCTAATGTTTAGTTTCCAGCTTCATAATTATTACTCTGACACTCTTTTCACTTCCAAAACACTCCTGACATACTGCTCCTTTAGAATAATCCCTACCCCATTTCACCTCCCATCCACACCATGATAGAACAATTTAAATCCCCCTCCGATACACCTGGCCTTACTCCCTTTCCATTTAGTCTCATGTACACACAATATATCAACCTTCCTTCTCTCCATCATATCGGCTATCTCTCTCCCCTTACCAGTCATACTGCCAACATTCAAAGTTCCTACCCTCAGTTCCACTGTCTTTACCTTCCTCCTGTCCTTCTGCCTCCAGACACATCTCCCCCCTCTTCTTCTCCTTCTTCAGCCAACAGTAGCCCAATTTCCGGCAACACCCTGTTGGCTAACAGTACTGGTGGCAGTCGTTTTTAACCTGGGCCTCAACCAGTCCGGTATGGAAATTTGTATCGTTGTCCGCATATTGATCTGGCAAAATTTTACACCAGATGCCCTTCCTGACGTAACCCTCCCAATTTATCCGGGCTTGGGACTAGCACAAAGAAACACACTGGTTTCTGCATCCCCTGACCCACTTAAATAAATACTCCCCCAATAAATATCTTTTTTTAATATTTTACTTTCCTATATGTATTGTAGTTTGTATTGATGGCTGAGAAAAAATATATCTCGTGTTTTCATGTAGAACAAGGGAAAAAAAAGTTTATGATGTAATAGAACTCACTTGTGTCCAGTGCACCACTTGCTGTTATTCAGGTGTATGCTTAATACATACAAAACACATTCAAAAGCATTGCATTATGGGAATGCCTATTTGTGGTTACAATGTATGTTTTTTTTTCCTTCAGAAATAACTATTAATGAGGGCATCACGGTGGCGCAGTGGTAGCGCTGCTGCCTCGCATTAAGGAGACCTGGGTTTGCTTCCCGGGTCCTCCCTGTGTGGAGTTTGCATGTTCTCCCTGTGTCTTCGTAGGTTTCTTCCCACAGTCCAAAGACATGCAGGTTAGGTGCATTGGCGATCCTAAATTGTCCCTAGTGTGTCCTTGGTGTGTGTGTGAGTGCCCTGCGGTGACCTGGCACCGTGCCCGGGGTTTGTTCCTCCCTTGCGCCCTGTGTTGGCTGGGATTGGCTCTAGCAGACCCCTGTGACCCTGTGTTAGGATATAGTGGGTTGGATAATAACTATTAATGATAATTTAGCAAAAAAAATCTGCATTCTGCGAGTTTTGAGCATATAACACAATAATGGACATGTGGATTTTGCAGCGCAAATAGAATGAGAATTTTTTTTTCCATGGATTTTTTTCACATTGCTTGACTTGCCCAGGGTCACATAATGTTTGGTAGTGGGTAGTCCAAAACCTTAAGTACTACACCACACTGCCCGCTTTATATATATATATATATATATATATATATATATATATATATATATATATATATATATATATATATATATATATATGTATATATATATATATATATATATATATATATATATATATATATATATATATATATGTATATATATATATATATATACTGTATATATATATATATATATACTATATATATATATACTATATATATATATATATTCATATATATATGAATCCAGGGACATGCAATGGATTGCATGGGACTGGATTTAGTAAAGGTTATGCAGTCATTTTGACTTGTATCCTCTAGTCCCAACACCAAGAGCTGATCAGGATACCCATTGTAATGTGAGTAGGTCTGGATTTTCCGATTAATCTTTATTTTTCATTTAAGCCATTGATTCCCAATCTTAGTACTGGGGACCCCCTAGAGCTACAGGTTATTGTTCCAACTACCGCCTGTTTTAAATTGAACTCCTACCCTAATTAAGTGAGCTGTTATTTCCCTGTTATTGTGTTTTGAGGCCAATGATGAAATTACAAAAGTAAGTGTGTTAATATATTTTAATAAAAATTAAGCAGCTATATGTGGATAATGTTTTACTTTTTATTTATGTTCATCCTGATTTCCATTCTGCCTTTCCAGTATTGACTAAATAGCGGGTCTGACACTGAAGCAGTTTTAGCCATTTAGTGTTGTTCATCTGGGTGTCTGCTTTGCTTGTTTTTAATTGTCACTATTAGGACACAATGAAGGGAGCAGGCTACTCAGAATAAGGGAAAATGATAGGAAAACAAAAAAGAGTTAAGCATTTAAGGTTATAGCAAAAAAACAGAAATATTTCTAAATGTCTCAGAATGTCAAAAGCACTATACTACTTTGCATAAAATGTTGTGTTGTCTTCAGCTGAAATCATCATCTTAGACACTTATATTAGATTTGTGTACGGATAAAGATAAAAGACCCTATAACGTGCCTTACCCAACAAAGCAAGCGGGCAGTTGTTGGAATTTTTACAACAGCCTATGATACAAAGTTAGCATATGCTCAAGTCAACAACAACAACAACAACATTAATTTATATAGCACATTTTCATACAAACAGTAGCTCAAAGTGCTTTACATATTAAAGAATAGAAAAATGAAAGACACAATTATAAAACAATATAAATCAACATTAATTAACATCGAATAAGAGTAAGGTTCACTGGCCAGGGGGGACAGAAAAAACAAAAAACAGACGGCTGGAGAAAAAATAAAATCTGTAGGGATTCCAGACCATGAGACCGCCCAGTCCTCTCTGGGCATTCTACCTAACATAAATGAAACAGTCCTCTTTGGATTTAGGGTTCTCACGGAAGGGCTTGATGATGATGATGGTCACGTAGACTTCTGCCTTTTAATCCGTCCATCATTGTTGGAGCATCATGAAGCTTTGAGTAGGTGGTGGTGGCCGCCACCACCACAAAGAAACCGGAAAAAGAAACAGAAAAGGGAGTAGGGGTCAGTACGGATTTTAGAGCCACCATGAATAGTTATTATGAGGAAATTGAACATATAGAGTATCAGGATTAAGTTAAATTAAGATTAAAATGAAGTTATAGAAAAGCCATGTTAAAGTAATGTGTTTTCAGCAGTGTTTTAAAGTGCTCTACTGTATCAGCCTGGCGAATTCCTATTGGCAGGCTATTCCAGATTTTAGGTGCATAGCAGCAGAAGGCTGCCTCACCACTTCTTTTAAGTTTTGTTCTTGGAATTCTAAGGAGACACTCATTTGAGGATCTGAGGTAACGATTTGGAATATAAGGTGTCAGACATTCCGATATATAAGATGGGGCGAGATTATTTAAGGCTTTATAAACCATAAGCAGAATTTTAAAGTCAATTCTGAATGACACAGGTAACCAGTGTAGTGACATTAAAACTGGAGTAATGTGTTCGGATAAATGGATTCGGATAAAGTCATCTGACTTGAAGTAATCTGGCAATACCGGCTTTATCAGTCATGATGGCCAGTTTTTTTTCTTTATTGTTCCAGTCATTCAGTGCCACTGTCAGCAAACATAAGCTCTAGATCCTTGTTTTAAACTGCTTCCTTTTTGGCTGAGGACTGTTAGGACACATTTTCCAAAACTGATTAACCTGACTGCTATAAGTGAGCCACTGAAGATATGTGTAACTTTTAGAATTACGGAAAGACACAAGTCTTCCCACTATATCTTTAATTTAGACTAATTCAAGATTATTTTAAATGTTCAACAAATGTTAACAGTTCAGTTGAAGGGTGACTACATGGAAATTCACAAATAGGTTATTGAATAAAATTTATTATTTAAGAATCAGTATTTGATTGTATTATAATAATATTATTTGCAAGATGATATAGATGTTTTATAAAGTAGACACCATTGCATTGTATTAAAACAAGGAGCCCCCCATTAAATATATATGGACTCTGATGTGGCGATACATACAGTATGTTAGTTAAATTATGGTGAATTTTGAATGACTGCAGCTGTGAAATTGTTTTGTTTTTTTTTTTGGTAAAAGCAATGATATTTTGTTCCACATCGTCCAAATACTGATATTAACTGTTCATTACTAATCAAGTATTTCTTCTTAAATGTCATGCCATGCTTATATATATATATATATATATATATATATATATATATATATATATATATATATATATATATATATATATATATATATTATGAAGTCACTATGTAGACACCCATCAAATAAAGTGCTACTGACCAATGTTCTCTGTACATGGTTAAGTAATTTTTAAAAAATCCACCACTTCAAATATATCAGTTCACGCTAATTGAGTCAAGATAATATTGATATTGAATCGATTCGGGGCATTGTGAATAGAAATCGAATTGAATTGAATTGGGACATCAGTGTTGATACCCAGCCTTACATGTAAACACCTTTGACTGCATGTGGGAGTGGGCAGTCAGACTAAGACTTGAGGATTCTTACCTGTTTGTCAGTTTATCATTGACTTGGCCCATTTTCAAAATGTTTTCCTGCATTACCGAGGATTAGGCGCTATTAGTAATGACTAAGGACCTCAGTACCCAACGTGATTTTTGATGAATGTGTTTAGCCCTGGAATCGTAAGTAATGTGAAAATAGCACCATCTTGTCATAAAGTAGTCAGGCATATCCATTTACACCTGGCGGCAACACAAGATCAGACAGTGTGAAGGAGTATTACACTGAAATTCTCTGCTGAAGGAGACCTGAGATTTAAAAGAGAGCTATAAAGTTACTAACAAATTGCTACAAAACCAGCACAGTTTATCAACTGCCTATTAAATTAAATTTTTACTTCATGTTTTGCACTGCGTTACATCAAGTTTGAAGTTGGCTGCATTCAGAACTTCCAGTTTATTAAGTTCTTCCCTAATGAATAAAATGATTTTCTATAAGAACACTGTATTTGATAAAGAACAAACAAAATTACAAGTAAAAAATGTTATGTGATATTAAAATGTTAAAGTTGGACTAACTAGCTTACTAAAACCTAATGACCAGGCTGCTGGATTATTTTTCTTTTTTTCCCTCTAACCTTCTTTCTCCACTTTTGGTTCAAACAGTGGACATGTGAAATGCGTTCACTGTTTAATGCTTTCCTTTTCATTATTATGCTTAGGTACAAGAGAAACAGCACCTCTCTTAGTGAGATCTGGAATCACTGGTCTGCAAGTTACCTATGCGACTGATGAAAACCAGCTATTTCAAGAACTGGAGCATATAATCAGAAGGTGTGTTTTAAAAAAGGTCTCAAAATAATTTTATTTAAAGTTTATTTTTGTGTTCTGAATTTTAAGTGTAATGTGCAATGAAACATCCATGTTGGTATTCAGCACATTGCAGGTATGTATTTGTATGCATAGTTATTTTACGTTTCTTGCTAAAGCTTGTACATTTCTATAACCTTCTCCTAGGGAATTTAAAGTAAAATGAAAGCTTCTGGAGGGTCTGTGAGCTCTCAGATATGGTTAGTGCATATCATGCTGGATGTCGCCATTAGAGAAGTGTAGTAGTCATGAAGGGATGCACATGTTCAACCACAATACTCAAATAGGCCGTGGTATGCAAGCAATGATTGATTATTATTAAAAGGCTCAAAGCGTACCTTAAAAACATTGCACACATCATTACACCACCTCTACCAGCAGAGACTGTTGACTCAAGGCAGCAAGGGTGCATGGATTCATGCTGTTGGTGCCAGATTCTGACTGAACCATCTGTGTGCCTCAGCAAATTGTGATTCATTAGACCAGACTACATTTATCCAGTCTTCAGCTGTCCAGTTTTGGTGAGCCTGTGCCCACTGCAGCCTTGACCAGGTGTGGAACACAATGTGATCTCCTGCTGTTGTAGCCCATTCAGTCTGTAGTACATTCTGAGATGCTTTTCTGCTGCCTGCAGTTGTACAGAGTGGTTATCGGTGTTACCTAGCCTTTCTGTCAGCTCAAACTCATCTAGCCATTTTCCTCTGGCCTCTTTCATCAACAAGGTGCATCTGTCAGAAGAATTTCCATTCACTGATAGTGTTTTGTTTTTGACTCCATTCTAAGTAAACTCTAGAGACTGTTGTGCTTGAATATCCCAAGAGATCTGGAATCAACAAGTCATAGTTGAAATCACTGAGATCACATTTTTCCCCACTTTGTTGTTTAAAATGAACATTAACTGAAGCTCCTGACCTATTCACTGTTGCTGCACGCACACAGTATATAATATGGAAGGGATATTTTATGCACTGCATGCCTTCATATATTGCTTCATGTAAGCCCTCCAACACCAGTAATAGCTGCAAATTTATCAAGATGCATCTCTGTCAGCCTAGTGGAGTTGTGAACTGTTCTTTTTGCAGATTTCCTGTATCACAGTTAAACTATATTGGAATTTTTTATTCGTTCACTCTTAGTTAAACATTGTGTTTTCAGGCATCATCAACTAAATTTTATTTTAACCAGTTTTATTTTTTTTGGCAGACCAGTGCTGGTTTCTTTTCAACTGTATATATACTTTGATTTTTCTGCTTCCATCTGGTCTGTGAAAGAGAACAATTCTGCCACATTCACATTGACAATTAAATGGTTTGTTACAATCTTCAGTGCATTTGCTGGTGTTTTTTGATTCTTGACAAATCAACATAAAATTAAACTTTAACATGCGTGTAAGGGATATTAGTGGTTCATGGAAAATCTTGTTTAATGTTGGTTAAAGAAGTTTGTAGCTTATTCAGTTTTATTGTTGGTTTTACAGACTGTCAATTCCCAAGTACTGCTAATTGACTCATTTGCGCAGATAAACTAGTCCCAAGACAGACACCACATGATAAAGCAAGAGGATGCCTTATTGCCCCATTTAATTCTGAAATGACTATGGCAGCCATACCAGCATATTTTTTTCTTAAAATATGGTTTAATTTCTCTGTTGAACTGGGCACCCAACACACAAGCTAAGATTTACATATTTGGCGCATTAGTGTAATAGCAGTATATTGCAATTAAAACATGTATAAAATAAAACCTTGGATGTTCCAAGTTCAATAAACTATATTGCTTCTAGGTATGATCCAGACGTATTGCTGGGGTATGAGGTGCAATTGCACTCGTGGGGGTACCTTTTGCAGAGGGCTGCAGTTCTCAATGTTGACCTCTGTCAGCAGCTTTCACGAGTACCAGGTAAGTAAATCAAGACTTCTCACCCTTAAATTGTTGAAGTTTATCCTAATGTGAGAAGCATATCCTTTCTAGAAAATGTGTTTGCTTATGTAGCAAATGAGAGCAAGTTGTATGTTGTATAACTCATGAATCAGTAGAATACTCTGAAGTCCCTCTATTCTGGGGCTTGGGTCTGTGTGATAAATTGTCTTTATTCAACTTATGTATTAATAAAAGTAAGGACTGAGTTTCATCTTGCATGGCTTATGCAATGATGGCACAATATCTGAACTAGTAAAGGGTTTGTAAAAAAATGTAAAATAAACACATTTGAGGTATTGTCGGAAAGGACAGAAACTTATAAAATCTCTAATAATGAGACAGCTTTAAGAGTCACTACTATTAAAACTCTTTGATGTTAAAAATATATTTCAGTTTTTCATGTGTGTGTATGTATATTTGTGTATTATATATATATTTATATATATTATATATGTATATAGGGTGGCACGGTGGCGCAGTGGTAGCGCTGCTGCCTCTCAGTTAATAGACGCAGGTTCCCTTCCCGGGTCATCTCTGCGTGGACTTTGCATGTTCTCCCCGTGTCTGCATGGGTTTCCTCCAGGTACTCCGGTTTCCTCCCACAGTCCAAAGACATGTAGGTTAGGTGCATGGGCGATTCTAAACTGTCCCTAGTATGTGCTTGGGGTGTGGGTGTGTGTGTCCTGCGGTGGGTTGGCGCCCTGCCCGGGATTGGTTCCTGCCTTGCGACCTGTGTTGGCTGGGATTGGCTCCAGCAGACCCCTGTGACCCTGTGTTCGGATTTAACGGGTTGGAAAATGGATGGATGGATATATATGTGTATACAGTGGAACCTCGAGATACGAGTTTTAATTCGTTCCAGCACTGAGCTCAGTATAGCTGAATTTCTCATATCTAGAACAAACTTCCTTATTGAAAATAATGGAAATCCAGTTAATCCGTTCCGCACCCCCAAAAATATCAACATAAAAATCAATTTTCCTTACAAATAACACTGATAAATAATATATACAAGTGGAACCTCAGTTTGCAAGTAACTTGGTTTACGAGTGTTTCGCAAGACAAGCTACATTTTTTTTTATTAATTTTGACTTGATAAAACGAGCGATGTCTTGCAATACAAGTAAGTATGGATACACTTTGCTGAGCATCATGTGATCATAACTGAGCTGATGGTTCTTCTCTCTCGTGCGCGTCTCTCTTGCTCGCGCACGCATCTCTCTCTCTCTCCTTATCTCGCTCACGCGCGCCTCTCTCTCTCTCTCTCTCTCTCTCTCTCTCTCTCCCCTCTTGAGGGCAGTCGTCTCCTATTCTCTGTCTGCATGTCCGCGATATATATATTCAAGGCATTCATAGTCTTACTGTATGAGTGGTTACCTACCAGGCAACGCTTGTGGTTGGTCAGCAAATCAGCTAACATCTGCCACGGTGCCCTCTTTCATTTGCGAGAAGTAGATCATAGAATGGTTGAAATAGTTTTTTACTGTCAAATAATGCAAAGAGTACGCAACACATGTTTTGCCCTAATTCTGGGCTCATCAGGCGTACACACTCACTGCACCCCCTCTCGAATCAACCTCGACGCCAGCGCTTAGAGGCGAAGCCTCTCTATGCGTTGAGCCACAGCGTGTGGTTCATTTATTTGACAGTATGTAGATCGGGGTAATTACATTCAAGGCATTCGTATATAATATAATGTGTAGCTGGAAATCCACAAAGGGAGAAAATGAATCATGGTATCTTAAAATATTTTTTTTTATTCCTCTTATCAGGAGTTATCATCAGTGGAAAATGATTAGACAGGAATTCAAGGCAATAAAGAGCAAATAACGATGGGGGGAGTGTTAATGAGGTGGGATTTGGAGGGTGCTTGTCATAAAGTCTTATTTATTATGTGCGTGTTCTTCTTTTCAAGCCTGCATATGTCTATTAATGGCTTTTTCATTGGATAGCAACGATTCAGCCAGTTCTCTGCCACTTTTAGAATTAGCTTTGAATTTTACTTGCACTCAGTCCCATTTAAATGTGTTTCCGGTTAAACTTGTATGTGCATAACATAGAGACCATGGGTACTACCTTCCAACAGCATTGCGATGTTCCTGAATACGCATTGTGAGTGTTTTTGATGCGTGTCCCACATCCTGGTTATGACATTAAACTGCAAATTGCAGGGAAAACTTAGGGGTTGGTGGCAGGATTGGCACTCTAGCCATTGTAAAAACTTCACACAGCTCCAAAACGACAGACAGGACTCCTTTCTGCTCTCTATGGAATAGCTCTGCTGCAGCTACATATAGGAAAGCTACTCACATTATAAAGGGGTTGGGGTAACCCCCCAGGAGCCTCAGCCCCAGAAGAGTCGAAACTGCCAAAAAGCCAATGGGGTTAGGCCTGTTGGGAATCAGAACTGGTGTGGTGCTGAGGGCACAGTAGCACTCAGAACCCAAATTGAGGTGGCCCATCCGGATATGTGCATGGAATGTCTTGTCTCTCCAGCATGATGATCATCGTCCTATGCTCTCAGAGGAGCTTTCTAAACTCCTCATTTCAGTGGTGGCACTCTCTGAGGTAAGCAGACATGGGACTGGCCAGATCTCTGTAGGTGGGTACACCTTTTATTGGTCTGGTCACTCTGATAGCTGTCATAGTCAGGGAGTAGCTGTGGCGGTTCAGCTCCTTCTGATGTTGTCTGATGTCACTCCTTTCAACAAGCATATTGTGAAACTCATATTAAGGCACTCTCTGGGGACCTTGTCTGTTCTCTGTGTATACTCCAACCGCAGTGAGTGAGACATTTTATTTGCAGCTTCGCTCGGTGGTTGATGGGTGCCCACGAAGCAACACTCCTCTCATCATGAGTGACTTCAGTGTGACCACTGGCACTGACAGGGCTGATTATGAGGCTTGTGTCAGTCCCAGTGGTTCTGGTGACCGTAGTGACTTTGCAAAAGGTCAGGGGGCTGCAGGTTAATGGATCCTGGTTCCAGTGCCCTGAGTCGCATCATTGGACTTTGTACTCCCAATACTGGTGGTGTGAAGAAGGGGGTTGATCACATCCTAGACTTGGGTGCAACTGCTGACCCTAATGTGATGTAGGAGACCTTTCATGACAATTAGATTGTTAGAGGAATCTGTGAGCAAGTGAGTTTATAAGTGACCCTGGTTACTTTGAGCTGCTGAGCTCTCCTGCTAGGTTATTGGACATCTCTGGGTCCATGGTTCTTAAGGCTAATCCTCCAATTAGCTGAGAAACACTCAATCTCTCCGAGATTGCACAGGAAAGTGAACCAGCTGAGGGTAGGGAAGGCTGCAAGGATCTGTGGTATCTAAGATAAATTTCTCCAGGCTGTATGTGGTATGGCTGTACTCCTTACATTGTAAGCAGTCTTTGCTTCCATTTGGGAGAGAGACACCATCTCAACTGACTGGAAAATATGACTTATCATCCCTATACAAAAAGGGAAGGGTGGTCGCCTGGATTGCCGCAACTACAGGGGGATAACACTGCTTTCGGTCCCAGGTAAGGTCCTTGCTAAAGTCATTCTTAATAGTATCCATGATCACTTGGTCACCTACTAAGCACTGGCACTGAGGGTTCTCATGAAGCGCAAATGCAAATATCAGTTGAGTTTCTTTGAAGCCTTTGTCGATTTTTGGAAAGCATTCGACTCAGTTGATCAAGCTGCCCTCTTGGGACATCCTGAGACTTGGCAGGATCCCCCCAACGTTGCTGCATATCACGGCTGGCCTGTACACTGGTGCAGTGAGTGCTGTGCAGAGTGGAGGCGTAACCTCAGTGTTTTTCCCAGTTGATTCTGCAGTTCATCAGGGGTGTGTTCTTGCTCCTACTCTGCTCAATTCTTGCATGTACTGGGCATGTGTTGGGCAGGATTGTGGGGTCCAGTGGCCTTGGAGCTTCTGTTGGTGAAGAAGAATTCATTGATCTTGACTTTTCCGATGTGATCTTTGCAGGGTCAATGCAGGTTCGGCAGCGACATTCATGTCTCTTGTGACTCTTCCTGTGAAGTTAGTTGGTAGATTGGGAGAGCATGGGGTTGTCATGAGGTCACTGGAAAGGAGTGTGTGGTTCTCCCAATATCTTTGCAAAAGGATGAAGTTCCAAGTCTTTAGATTTCTGGTGCTTTCTGTTTTGCTATATGGTTGCGAGACATGGATGCTATTTAATGACCTGAGATGAAGACTGGACTCCTCGGATACTGCTGGTTTGACTTTGTGTTGAATGAGCGGTTGCTTGCGGAGTCCCGAATGAGACACATTACCTGCATTTTGAGGGAGTGTCAGTTACAACACTAGGGTCATGTGGTGTGATTCCCCGAGGATGATGCAGCTCACAGGATCCTCAATGTTGAGGACCCAAAATAGCTGAACCACACCAAGGGGATGACCACGTAACACCTGGCTGCGGCAGATAGAAGGTCATTTATGGGAAGTGGGACTGGACCGTGTGTCTGCCTGTGGGGTTGCCAACCAGGATCCAGAGCTGTTTTGTCATGTGGTGGGTGTGGCAATGTGCTGTATCAGTGCGTGTTCTCCAACCTGATCAGACCTCACCATGTATACAGCTGGGCATGAAACACATGCTATGTTGTTGTGCCTTTGCTGAACATGCACATAATAAATAAGACTTTATGACGAACAACCTTCGAACCCCACCTTATTAATCCCACACACACACAATAAATACAAATAAATAGTTGCCCTTGTCTTTATCTAGGGCTGTGATTTTTTTTCTTTTGCTTTCTATTTCAGATATCATGAGGCAGTCTAACAAATATTGTCAATCAAGTGTAATCATATTAAGATACTAATTGTTTGTAACAAATTTCCAGTTCAGATATGTTTACAATGTATTAGAAAGCATTCTATAAATTAGTTTATGCACTATTTTGTATAGCATTAATATAAACTTACTGTCTGTTTGGTTAAAGAACAAAATGTTTTCTTTTTCAGTTTAGTTTCAAGCCTTCTGTGATACAGTGGTAATGGGATTCATTCTCTATATCATTATTACTTTGTAGGTGATTCAAAAGAAAACCGGTTTTCCACAGATCTTGATGAATATGGCTCCGATACTATGTCTGAAATTCATATCATAGGCAGAATTGTTTTAAATATTTGGAGAATGATGAAGAGTGAGGTAAGAGACACTATCTAAGCAAACGTAATCATAATCCTTCAGTAGCAAAGGTTTAGAGATCTACAGGGTCAGTGTTCGCGTAGAAGCAATAACATTAAAGCAAAAAGACCCTCCAGCCATCCTAATGTACCCTCCTAATTTTTTCACTAAAATCTTGTACTGCCGCGATTTTTTGTTCATTAGCCAGATGGCGGCTCAACAATTGTTAGAAATACTATTTATGTTTTGTAAGGAGTAAATTGAACTGATTTTGGCACATGACAATTTTTGGCCATGTTGAAGGATTCATTGATCACATAACTTGGCTTTCTCTGAGGACTCCACCCCAAAAACTACTTTTAAACATGCAGACTACTCCAAAATTATGATAAATTGCTAAGTAGATGGAATGTGTGAGGAAAAGTTGATATTTGTAGGGTTGCAAAATGGCAGTTTACTAAATGAACACCTAGTATGGTTCCTATAAATTAAATATTTATGCATTAGTTTAAACAAAGGTATAAAAAAGGTTGGAACACGCTATGATTGGCCTCATATGGCTCAGTCTGTAATAGCAATTGTAGTCTTTTAACACTAGCATCCCTGAAGCTTATGATTTTTTTTCGTTGTCCCAGACCTCAATTTTCCCGACATACGCCAAGAAGCTCATAGGTCTCATCATGGCACTAATAGCCCACTTTTGTTTTGCAAATGTGTGTTTTACCAGAACACAGCCTGCTACACCCTACACCCCCATTCAGTCAGATGAAGGCATCACCCTGCTGAAATCCTCACAACTGAAGTCTGTGTTGAAGTGTTTATCTGGCAATGCATTTGTAAGGAATTATATAGGTAATGGAATATCGTGATTTAAAATACATACAGTACATTTCATGTGTGTTCCATGTCTACAACAAACTGTATAAATATAGAATGACAGAGAAATGACAGAGAAAAAGCGAGGCAAGAAATACTGAACACATGACTAAAACAGAACTTGTTTTCATATGTTATAGTAATAACGGTATAATTTTGACGTGAAGTGTAGGATGTGTGAAGCCCAAATATCCAAGAAACACTTTCACTAAAGGTGTAACAAAACAAGTATGCCTTTTTTAAAGGATAAAACTGAAGAAAATAAAATTGCTCAACTGACATGTTGCTGAAGCCCAACTATTAGTTAAAATAAATCACATTCGCATAAGTGTGTGCTTGCACGTTTCATTTTCAACCAGTTGTCACAGTGCTGCTCTGTCACGTATCTGTGCGGATGGCACAGTGGATAAGCTACTGTTTAGCAATGGCAAGGTAATAGGTTCAAATCCCACATCTTCTCTGTATTTAGCGCTTTGAGCAGTGATCTGCTTTTATTATTATATAACAAAAACATACATTTGATGTTAGTTTGTAACATCCTGTGTAAATGTATAGTACTTGTAAAAAATGTTACTTATTCTTGCACATGGACATTCATATTAACATGCTATTTAGATTATTTTTTTATTCAGTTTTATTCTTGGATTCTTGAATAAAAGAAATCGTTCAAGTGACATGTTGATGTGCATGTCCATGTGCAAGGAAAAATAGCATCCACCATAGACATTGCACTGTCTGTTTGCTCAACAAGATACTGTACCAAGAAGATATGATTGAGTTGATTTTGTGCATCTGCTTTTATCCCTTCAGCGGTAACTTTTTCAAGTACAATAAATTAACACCAGCTTTTAGACTCAAGTCAAATGTATGTTTTTATTCTGTAATAGCAACAATAATAGCAGCTCACTGCTCAAAATGGTAAAGGCAAGGAGGACCAGGGATCAAATTGGCACCCACTTGATTATGAGGCAGCAGTCCTTACCTCTCCACGTATCAATTGATAATTGGGCTTCAGTATTTATACATTGCTAGAAACATGGAAATTGAACAATTTCTTTCTCTTCAGTTATATTCTGGAATAAAAGAACACTTATTATACCTTTTGTGAAAGTGTTTATTTGATTTTGGACTTCAGTCTTCACACATTTTACATACATTTTGTCAATTATTACTATAACATGAAAAACATATCTGTTTTAGTTATGTGTTCAACCTTTCTTTCCTCACATTTCCTGTCATCCTATGTTTACACAGGTCATTGTAGACAAGGAACACACATGAAATGTATGTATTTCAAATAACAATGTATTATTTACCCTATATAATTCCAGTCATCTTACTCCCAGATAAACAGACTTCAGCTCTGGGTATTTGCGTCTGACATGACTTCAGCTGCCTCAGTGGGAGATGAGTGAGTAGGCTGCCTGTTGCCAGTGCTGATTGACTCATTTGCAAAACAAAGACACTGAAGACGAGGTGCAAGGGAATTTAAGGTGGCCTGGCATTATGAACATTTTTGTAGACTTCAGGAATTCTAGTATATGGTCACCTTTAGAGTTCTCAAACACATACTAAGGAAATGTGTTTTACAAACTTAATTGTTTGCAAATCACCTGAAAGTTAAATGGACTGAACTAAGGAAGCTACTGGTGGAAATGTATTATGACTGGTTTCCATTGGAATGTGCCTTGTACCATTAGATCTAGGGGGACATGCATGTTAGAAATGGAGGCACCTTTCACACAGCAGTGGGTAGAAGCAGTGAAAAGATGACCCATAATGCACTGGATAATATATAACTTTGTAACAATAGAAAATACTTCACTACTGCTTTTACCAGTCTGTTTTCCTTTAACCTAAAAAATGTCTATGAAGTGATGATATTGGGTATTTATGCAAATTCCCATATAGTAGTCTCATATAATCATATTTTTGAGTAAGCAAATTACACTTGAAATGTTCAGCCCAGTATGGCATCAGGTTCTGTGAGAGGCTAAAATATAATGTGTAGTGGTTTAATAAATGACTGTAAAATGGTGTGCATGGGAATATGTACGTGAATATGTCCTATGACAATACTGTCCCTTTATGAAGGGCTGTACCCAGTCTCTGCATAATAAGCTCCAGCTCACTGTGACCCTGTAACCAAAGACAGCTTCAGTAACTAAACATAGATGGACCTTAGCGGAGACTTGTTTGTGAGCAGTTGATGGTATGAGCTTCTAGTCTTTCTGGAAAAAGGTAAGAACATTTAGTAGACAAAAGAGATTTAAAAATACTGTATGTAGAGTTTTTTTTGGAAAGCTTTGGATCTAATGTTATTAATTCAGTTAATTGCTGTAGCCTTCTGCTAGTGAAGACAGCTGGATGCCAAGTATTAATTACCAATATAGTTTGTTTTCAAGAATGTCACCTATAGCAGTCAAACAGCTGCCTAACATCTTGTTAGTTTTTGCTGGATTCCTGTACAAAGTATCATTCATGTACATTGTTTATGATTCTAGGTGACACTAAATAACTACAGTTTTGAAAATGTGGCATTCCATGTGCTTCATCAGAGGTTTCCACTTTTCACTCCTCGTGTTCTTTCTGATTGGTTTGATAACAAGACTGACATCTACAGGTTGGTGTTTTTCTTTAATTCACAGAAAAATTTTTTTTTTTATTTTATTACAATCCATACAAAGCAATCAAGTTTTTACAAAAAGAAAAATTGAGTTAAGAACAGATCGATCCCCACCCCTGAGAGAGAGAGCAAGCCAAAGCGTTAAAATTTAAGGCTTGTAAACATACCTAAATTAATAAATTCTCTGTGCTTTATGAACTTATTTTAAATTATTACCGATTAGATCCTGCCATGTTTTGAAAAAAGTCTGTACGGATCCTCTAACTGAGTATTTGCTTTTTCCAATTTCAAATAATATAACACATCGGTTTCCCACTGAGTTAAAAGAGGAGAGTTTGGGTTCTTCCAGTTTATCAGAATAAGTCTGCGTGCCAAAAGTGTAGTGAATGCAATCACAATTTGTTTGTCTTTCTCCACTTTAAGCCCCTCTGAAAGAACCCCAAACACAGCTGTTAATGGGTTAGGAGGGATTGTGAGTCCAAGGCTATCTGAAAGGTAATTAAAAATTTTTGTCCAGAATAATGTTAATTTGGTGCAGGCCCAGAACATGTGACCTAGTGAGGCTGGGACTTGGTTGCAACGTTCACAGGTTGGATCATGCCCTGGAAACATTTTGGAGAGTTTATATAATTTTGAGTTGTATAATTGTATGCTTTGCATATGGAGCTCGAGTGAATTCTCTGCATTGCTACTTTCCACTCCTTTTCTGATATATTAATTGAGAGATCTTTTTCCCAGTGTCCTCTTGGATCTTTGAAAGGGAGGGATTGTAAAATGATTTTATATATTGTAGAGATGGAGTCTAAGTCCTTGAGATTGAGCAATATTTTTCCAGCATGGATGAGGGTGCAAGATGAGGAAAATCTGGAAGGTTCTGTTTAACAAAGTTCCTGATTTGAAGATAGTGAAAGAAATGTGTAGCTGGAATGTTAAATTTGGAATGTAATTGTTCATAGGATGCAAAGACGTTGTCTATATAAAGATCTCTAAGCAAGTTAATTCCAAATTTTTCCAGATATTAAAACTGCATATGTTTGTGAAGGTTGAAAGAGGTGATTCTCTTGCAGAGGTGCCACAGATAGAAGCTTCTCCGTCTTAAAATGCTTTCTACATTGGTTCCAGATTCTAAGTGAGTGGAGCACAATTGGGTTATTAGTGTATTGCCGATAGCGTGTGTTTATTGGAGCACAGAGCAAGGAATACAAAGAAGTACTGCAGGATTTTACTTCTATTGCGGTCCAAGCCTGTGTATGTTCTTCTATTTGTGTCCAGGTTCTTATCGCCTGTATATTTGCTGCCCAGTAATAAAACTGGAAGTTAGGTAGAGCCATGCCACCTTCTGCCTTTTGTCTTTGTAGGGTCGCTCTTTTGATGCGTGGATGTTTTGAATTCCAAATAAATGAGGTTATTGTTGAATCTAATTGCTTAAAGAATGATTTATTAATGTATATTGGGATGTTTTGAAATAAAAAGGAGCTTAGGAAGAATATTCATCTTAACAGTGTTAATTCTTCCAGCTAGTGTGAGATGAAGGGTTGACCATCTATGCAAGTCTTGTTTAATTTTTTCCATGCAGACGAAATTTTGTTGATAAAGAGCTTTATGTTTACTTGTGATGTTTACCCTAGGTATTTAAACTGTTCTGCAATGATAAAAGGTAGGGTGTCTAATCTAATATTATATGCTTGAGAATTCACTGGAAAGAGTACACTTTTATTCAGATTAATTCTGAGACCAGAGATCTTTTGAAATTCTGTGAGTGCTGCTAAAACTGCAGGCACAGAATTTTCTGGGTCGATATATACAGTACCATATCATCTGCATATAATGAGATTTTCTGTTCCAGTCCTTCTCTGCTAATCCCCTTTATCTGATCAGTATTTCGACAATGTATTGCCAGTGGTTCAATGGCAATGCAAACAGCAGCAGTGACAAGGGGCATCCTTGTCTAGTACCACGTTCTACTTTAAAGTAGTCTGAGCAAATGTTATTGATGCAAACTGAAGCTTCTGGGTTAGTATACAGTAATTTAATCCATGCACAAATGTTGGGCCAAACCCAAACTTCTCCAATGTAGTAAAAGGTATTTCCATTCAATCATGTCGAATGCTTTTTCTGCATCCAATGATAATAATATTTCTGGGGTGTTTGATTTAGTTGGTGAGTATATTACATTAAACAGGCTCGAAGATTTGAAGATAAGTGTCGGCCCCTAATAAATCCAGTTTGGTCTTGTGATATTACGAGGGAGCACTTTCTCCATCCTTCTAGCTATGATTTTAGAGAGTATTTTAACGTCGTTATTCAGAAGTGAAATTGGTCTGTATGATGCACATTGTAATAAGTCCTTATTTTGTTTTGGAAAGACAGTGATTAGTGCTTGGCGAAAGGTTTGTGGAAGAGATTGGTTATCTCTGGCTTCTGTAAATGTTGCTAATAGGAGGGAGCTAGCTGAGCGGAGAATTTCTTGTAAAACTCGGCAGGGTAGCCATCAGGGCCTGCTGCTTTTCCACCTTGGAGTGACTTTATAGCATATAGTAATTCTGATAATGCCAGAGGTTTATCAAGTTCCTCCACACTAAAAGCGTCTATTTGTGGTATCTGTAATGTATCCAGAAATGCATTAGATTGTGTATTGTCTTCTTTAAACTCAGTAGTATATAGGGATTTATAGTAGTCTCTGAAAGTGTGCATTATATTTTTGTGTTCGATTTTATCTCCGTTCGTGTTAGTGATTACGAGATTGCGTTGCACTTCTTGCTTGTGAATTTGTTGAGCTAAAAGCTTATTAGCTTTCTCTCCATGTTCATAGTAATGATGTCTGGATTTGTAAATTAGTTGTTCAGTTTCTTTAGTTGTCAAGAGGTTTAATTCTGAATGTAGAGCCTGCCTCCTCCTATGTAGAGTCTCGCTTGGTAGTCTGGCATGTTCTTCATCTATTTTAGTAATTTCGCTTTTTATCTCTGCTACTTTCTTGGCTTCGGATTTATTTCTGTGGGAAAGATATGAGATAATCTGTCCTCTTAAGAAGGCCTTAAGAGTTTCCCAGAGTATTCCTGCAGAGATCGCGGGTGATGTATTTGTCTCTAGAAAGAATTTGATTTGTTTGGATATAAATTCAGTACAATTCTCGTCAGCTAATAGAAGCGGGTTGAGCCATCTGGGTGAGTGTATGGGGCTTAGTAATTTTAGCTCCAAGATCATAGGTGCATGGTCAGAAATAACAATAGCATCGTATTTACAAGATTTAATCTTAGGCAAGAAGTTATTGTCTATAAAGAAGTAATCAATCCTTGAGTAGCAATGATGTACTGGTGAGTAGAAAGAATATGTTCTTGAATTTGGGTTTAAAAACCTCCAGGGATCTGATAAGTTGTGATCAGTTATAAACTTTGTAATTATCTTTGCGGTGTTAGATGCTTCCCCTGTGGAGGAAGTCCTATCTAAAAGTGGATTTAGAACACAATTAAAGTCCCCAGCCATTATAACTTTATGAGTGTTCAGATTGGGAATGGATGCAAATAAATTTTGTATAAATTCCTTATCATCAACATTAGGTGCATAAACATTTATCAAAATCATTTTACAGTTAGATAAGTCTCCCATGACCATTACATATCTCCCTTCAGGATCCAATACTACATCTGATGCTACAAATGGTACTGTTCTATGTATGAGAATTCCCACACCTCTAGTTTTCTTCGTAAAACTAGAATGGAACATTTGGCCAGTCCAGTCTTTTGCAGCGGAACTGATCCTTGCTTAGTAAGTGGGTTTCCTGTAAAAATACTATTTTAGCATTTAGACCTGTTAGGTGAGAGAGTACTTTCTTTCTCTTTAATTCGTGATTCAGGCCTTTAACATTCCAGCTTACGAAGTTAACTGTCCCATCATGGAGACACTGATTCTGAGTTTTTGATGTCATTTTATAGTCTTAACTGGAAGTGAGACAGTTTAGGTCTTAATTTCCTATTTCCCCTAGAGTTGTTGCCATGCAACTTATTATTACGTTGGTAGTTATAATTATAAAGATTGAGGATAGATTAGGTATAGATCAAGCCTGCTCTCTTTCTCTCCCCTTAACCCCCACCCTCCCTTTTGCCTCCCCAAGTGAGGCTAAAACCCACTTCACACAGTCCCAGTCCTCTGACATACCCAGAGACAGAGCACGTCCAAAGCAAAACAAGCCCCATGCAGCGCTTTAGGGTTAAAAGATAGAGATATCTATTACCAAAAAAGTCTTTAAAAAAAATAAATAATTTTGCATTTAAAATATATATATAGTCTTCAGCAATTTTAGTGCATTAAGATGATACACCCAATAATAAACCCGGGATGGTGTTAAAATGTGTCCAGAATAAGCATAACAAGTCTTAATGCAGTAATAGCAATAACAATAAACCAAGGGTATGATATTGAACAGTCTCGTTTAGGGTAGAGATGAAATAATTAGAAAAGAAAAAGAGAAAAAGAAGAATTAAGCACAATAAAACATAAACAGATAGCCCTAGTAATACTAAGTAATAATGAGAATATATGAGAATATATGCTGATAAAAACCCGTATTTTAAAACGAATAGATCAGACAGTAGATTATTAATCCTTGCTTTATCATTAACCGCCATGACTCACTATTATGTATCAGAATAGTCCCGGGATCAGCTTTCTTAATTCCTTTTCTGCTTCTTCCTTGCTAGCAAAGACATAGAATTGACCCTGCCATTCCACTTTCAGTTTTGCCGGATACAAGAGGCTGTATTTGACGCTGGCTTGCCGTAACCGCTGTTTAATGTTGTAGAAGGCTGCGCGTTTAGTAGCTGTTGCTGGAGAGAAGTCAGGAAAGATGCGAATGTGGTTATTTTCATATATAATATCTTCCTTGTTTCTGAGGAGTGCCATCACCTCTAGCTTAAATGATAATCGTTCAAAACGAACTATAAAAGATCTTGGTCTGGGTCTAACGGTGTTTGATCCGCGTTTGCGGTAAGCCGCTGCTATCTCAAGATTCTGCTTTAAAGTAGTCCCCGATTATTTTAGAAAAAAGTTCAGCTGCGAATTTCACAGGGTTTGAACTTTCTCGATTCTCAGGCAGACCTTCAATCTGACATTATACCTTCTACTCCCATCTTCCAAAGCAGCCAGTCTGTCTCCGAGTTTTTCTCCGAGTTTTTTGCATTCGGAGCTGACATTTACTGCTTTTTCCTCGGCACTGGCAGCTAAATTTTCGGCCATTTCAATCCGATTTGTGAATGTCTCCTTGAGATCCTCCAATTGATCAGTAAGCGTGCTCAGTTTAACCGAGTTTTCCTGAATGCGCTCTTCAATTTTACCCAGCACCTGTCGAAGCTCAAGTTGCACCTCTTGACGCAGCCTTTCATTTGCCTGTTGGAATTCATTTTTACTTAATCTGATAGCTGGAAAGTTCAAGTGTTTGTTCTTCTCTGGTTAAGGGCAGTGTTATAATAGAGAGGTTTACTTTACTTCATAGGTAATTTCTTAACACTGTTCTTCATCCACAGTTCATGGGTAAGGAAAAGTAAGCCGGAAAATGTAATTGTGCAGAGTGTTTTGTCTTTGGTGATTGTCTCTACATGCTGCTCAGTAATAATTGGTTAAACTTTGAAGGACATAGATGGTTGTGAGTATGTTATTAGCTCCCTTGAACTTAAAGTGTATGACTTATCAGTATTTTGTGTGCAGTCAGAACTAATTTCTAAAGTACGATAGCTAATTGTGTTGACAGTGAAATGGCAGTCAAATACACAACTTAAAATGATTGCCTGGATGGCTGTAGTGTTGAAAGAAGTGGTGTGGCAGTATCAACAGTGTACTTTCTTTCAAGAGTTGAGGCATTGCGACATGTATCAAAATGCAGGTGATCTCCTTTGGGTTATACTTGAATAGAACTACTGTTTTAAAGTGTATGAACAACTATAGTGACACGATAAAGAGACATAACTGTCACCAGAAATTTCCAAAACAAATAAATAAGACTTGAGTTGTCAGAACATTTTTAAAACCCCTCAAGACTTAAACATCGACTATATCACCAATATGTCAGAAAATAAAATAAAAAAGCAAAATGTCTACATCAAAGAAAGGATTATTAGGAGGAAACTTCAATAATCTCTTAATA
Organism: Polypterus senegalus; assembly: GCF_016835505.1. Classification (NCBI taxonomy): domain Eukaryota; kingdom Metazoa; phylum Chordata; class Cladistia; order Polypteriformes; family Polypteridae; genus Polypterus; species Polypterus senegalus. The sequence goes on along the minus strand of NC_053156.1, from coordinate 130,221,388 downwards.
CTGAAGGAGAATTCAGAGAATAGCCTTTACTGATATTTTTTCTTTTTTTTGACCCATTTCAAATTCGTTTTTAATCAAGAACCCAAACTCTGATTATTTATCAACCTCCATTTTCCCATAAGATATTTCTGTGTCAATTCCTAATGACAGCCTCCAGAAATGTGTAGGCATCACAAATAAAATTGAATTCACAACACATTTAACCCAACCATACTCCAAATTTTAACATCATGTATTTATTGTGTAACTGTCTACAGTGTCTGTTTTACAGGTAAAAAGAAAATAACAAGGAAAGATTAAGAGAACATTAAAAAGAATTTGTGTGTATTCTATTATGATAAGCATAATTATAAAACCTTTTGATCGCAGAAGGTTTAAATAGAGTGGAGCGTGAAGCCACGGAGTCATAGTTCTAAGAGACTGCATTTGAATGCTGGGGAGTTTGTATAGTATCCATATTGGGCTTTCTGTTGCTGCCTTAGTTTTCTATTACACAGCCAGTTAATAATGAATGCAACTGGAATAGGCTCCAGCTCCACACAACTCCAAAATTAAGTAATAAAAGTGGGTAGATGGATACAATTGCATTCACATTGAGTAACTAATAGCAAATACAACACCACAGTGAAATAAAAAAAGCAAAAAGAGACTGATACAAACCTTTATTTTCAGTGCTCATATTACGAAGTTTGTTCTTTGATGCCTGCTGTCCCTGAGTGTTTTTCCAAGTTTTTTTTTCTAAATCCTTCTATACAGAGATTCTGAATAACATGTTAATTTTTAGAATAAAAACTGAATTCTACAAGTCATGCATAATATTTCTTATGTTGATTGTTATTGTCTTGTAACATTATAAAATGAGTGTGAAGTGGTGTTGCACCTTGGCTAAGTTTTTCTTTATTGATGCCCTGTACCTATAGTTATGTTGTCTCATGATTTCTGTGTTGTTATACTATAGAATGTTTAAACTGTCCGAAATGATTTAAACAAAAATGTTCCCTACTTCCCTAATCATCCAAGTGTGTCTCTGCACTATTACCAAGGCCTTTTGTTTCAGATGGAGAATGGTAGACCACTACATTAGCCGTGTCCAGTGCACCTTGCAGCTTTTGGAACAACACGACTTAATTGGGAGGACAAGTGAGCTAGCCAGGCTCTTTGGCATTCAGTTTTATCATGTATTGACAAGAGGTTCACAGGTGAGCTCTGCTGCTTTTCTTGATTGTTCTGTTGTTAGCTTTTCCAATTCATTTCTAATTGTATGTTCCTAAGTCTCAGTTTTGCAATGTAGTAGGTAATTTAATGTATCTCAATTTGTCCTTAAACCTTTTAAAACAACTTTTTTTACATGAACCACTGTAAATGCTGATCATATTATGCTTTTCATTGGGTCTTTTGTTTTACACTATAAAGAATGAAGCTACAGTTTGTCTCTGAAGCTGTATGGTATGTGTATTTGTGGTATTTGTTTTATTTAATATACTTTTTCTTAATTTGTAGTACCGTGTGGAGTCAATGATGCTGCGACTTGCAAAGCCAATGAACTACATTGCTCTTACCCCAAGCAGACAGCAACGAGCACAAATGAGAGCTCCACAGTGTATACCTCTTGTAATGGAGCCAGAGTCTCGTTTCTACAGTAATTCTGTCATTGTCCTAGATTTCCAGTCCTTGTATCCCTCTATTGTCATAGCCTACAACTACTGCTATACCACTTGCTTGGGTCATGTAGAGAATCTTGGAAGGTAAGTGGTTTTCTGCCACTGTCCTTAATTCATGTTGGACACATTCTTTGAGTTAACCATTAGTAGTAAAAGTTGGCATGGAAACCGTTTTAAACTAAGTCATTTTTTTCCATTTAGGTGTGATTGGAACTTACTAAGTACTGGTCATGAATACCACGACAGAAAGTAAAGATTTTGTAGAGTACAAAGTTATGAAGTCTTAGAAGGTGCATTCACTCTGTGTGATGGTACATGTCTTTTAGTGTACTTGCAGCTCTTCTTTTCCCTCATGTGGCCTCTTAAAGATCTCCGTGTCTACAGTACTCTGCTCTATTTTAATTTGGAAGTTGTCTTTCTTTAAATTTGTATTTTATGGTCCACTTAATTGAAAGAACTTTCTGGATATGTAATACAAAATTGGTTGTTATTCAGACAATGGACCTTACTAGGATGGAAAGGCAAAGTAGTCTGCTATATATGTGTACAGTTATAAGATTCTTTATCCTAACATAAACATGTCCTCGGTAAATTAATTAGTTCCTTTTCTTAAATCATGTAGCAATATTAACACATACTGCCAATGTAACATAGTGTTTAGTCACTAATTAATATAAAATAAAATTTCCACAAATAATTATAATTTTATTTATAAATGAATAAAATGCAAGCTAACCTGTGTCATAAAATAATAATGTGGTCCACAGGGTTGCTTCCCTTACAAAATGAAATCATATCAATGCAAGAAATGTAACATCTAGCCTTGAATGTTTATACCATTTATAATTGGTAAATGACCTCAATGAATTATGCACAGTGCCATTTATTTTCTGCCTGCTCTTATTTGTTTATTTTATTTGTCAGCAATCAGCAGCTAGTATTTGGTAGTTAGAACGTACATTCTAGTGTAAAAAGTTGAATAAATCCTAAAGTAGAAGCGTGGATTTGTGAAGAGTTTTAATAATATGAATTATAGGATCACATTGCCTGCTTTTTTAGCTCCTCTCTGATGCATAAAGTACTTATTCTTAAGTTCTGTCTGAAGTAGACAAACACATAAGAGGCAACATTAACTTTAAACTGCAGAACTAACACAACAAACAGAAGATTTAGAAACTGCACACTTGATCTGGATTTAATTGTAGAATAGCACAGTACACAAACATTCCTATTCAGAGATGCATTTAGTTATATTAATATCTGATGTTGGAGCTGACAAGTTGTGGAATTAAGTAGTTTACAAATTTCTGAGCTTTTTTTTTTTAATTATGTTTTACTATTTCAACATTTTCTTTTTCTGTTTACCTAAATATATTTGTGTTGATGGAATTCTATGAAAGTTACTTCAAAGGAACCATTTTGTATAAAAACATGCAGCTTGCAGTTTCATTTTTGAACTTGGCAAAATTAAGTTCAGACAAGAATATGCAGGTTATTTAGGTCACGTAGGTTTGGTTTGGCTTTCCTAGAAGGTAATGCAGTTGTTGTTTTTAATTTACTTGCTCTAAAAGAGCTGAACTGGAATTAAAGCTGTAAGACATGCTGTTTTGCCAGAAAAAGACCAGAAATGCACACGCTTGAAAAATGTTTGAAGATACTGTCATACTTTTTACAATCTAACATTGCTTTAAAGTTGAAATCATTGGCATATTTCGTCCAGTAAATTTAGGTGAAAGTCCCAGTTGCAGCATCGTCATGATCTAAACAGCTGCTACACTTCTCTGCACAAAGTACTGTTTACCTTTTATTTAATCTTCCTATAACTTTAAACTGTTTATTTTAAAATTTCTTTTTTTTTTTTCTTTTCTGTACTTCAGTCACGATGAATTCAAGTTTGGCTGTGCATCTCTGAGGGTTCCTCCAGACTTGCTGTACTTGCTTAGGAATGACATCACGGTGTCTCCAAATGGTGTTGCCTTTGTTAAGGTATTACAAATTTTATTTTTAATAATAAGTAAAATAATTACAGTTATAAGTAGACAGTATAAAAGTACTATGAAAAAGTAGGTTCATCCTCCTTGAGTCATGTGATGTTAAATGACATAACAATCAGTTTGTACTTACTGGATCATAAAACTAAATAAATCTGACCTCTGGTGAGAGATTGTAGTGTATTATTATTCACCTGAAAAAAAAGACAAAATACAGAAGCCATGTGTGAAAAGTAAGTATATCCTTACTAAATCCATATTAGACGTAAAGGTATCTATGAAAAGGTGCTGCTGTCCAAGTGCACTTCATTAGTAAGAAATTAGTATAAAAGCAGACCCTTTCATGCTTCAGCCATGGTTGTGGTAACAACATGCCAAGAACAAAAGACATCTAAAGTGTCAGAAGTGCATAGTTATGTTTGAAGCCTCTTTACTATCCATTGCCTGGGCAAACCTAAAACAATAGTGATAGAAAAAAACAGGTTATCTCTGTGATTCACATGCGCATTGATGCCATTATAGAAAGCTTCTTTTGTTTGTAAACAGCTTAATAAAGACAATGAGTAAAATACAAAAAGAAACAGGATATACAATGAAATTTTTTTTAATATATATTTATTAATTTTATTGCAATCCATACAAATCAATGAAGTTTTTACAAAAAGAAGAAATTGAGTTAAGGACAAATCGATCCCCAGGATATACAATGAAATTACGAGATAATAAAATGCACAAACCCTGTTTGGGACAATAGTCACCATAAATGAAGATTGTGACAAAAATGGAGCCTGTGTGACTATTCAGAGTTTCATAAGTGATCAAATTTTATTGATGTACGAAAACGTTCCTGAATGTCAGCTGGTCTGCGGTGGGCTGGCGCCCTGCCCGGGGTTTGTTTCCTTCCCTGTGTTAGCTGGGATTGGCTCCAGCAGACCCCCATGACCCTGTAGGTAGGATATAGCGGGTTGGGTAATGGATGGGTGGATGGATGTCAGCTGGTATTTGAATTTGGCCTCATAAATGTTTTTGTGTTCTAATTATAGACTGGCATCTCATTCAGGAGTACCCATTGCTGCTTTCAAATGCTTTTATTCTTAATGCCTCAGAAATTAATGTGCATATAAAGCAAATGTATGAATGATTTTTTTAACGGCCTTGATGTTGTGAATGGCAAGCTTTTTTAGTGTTCAGGCATGTTTAAATATAATTTGTTGCTTTAACATCTATGTAGTAGAAAAGTGTTATGCTCTGTAAACTTAATGGCCACTTGCTTTTTATTTTAAGGCATCTGTTAGGAAGGGAGTAATGCCCAGCATGCTAGAAGACATTCTCAACACAAGAATCATGGTAAAACAGTCAATGAAGGCATATAAGAATGACAAAGCCATTACTCGGATGTTGGATGCTCGACAGCTTGGTCTTAAACTCATTTCCAATGTAACTTATGGATATACTGCTGCTAACTTCTCAGGAAGGATGCCATGTTCCGAGGCATGTATTACATATTTATCCAAATAAATATAATTTCTTCATAAATATCTTGTTGGAATATATCATTGTGTTAAATAATATATATGACCATTATGTTCCCTTTTCAATGTTACATTAATGTGTTTACTTATTCTTTAATCTCTGAAATCAGACTGTATTTAATGTTTAATAGTGTCTTTTAATCAGTGTGGGAACCAATGGTTTACAAACGTCAAATGACCACATGATCACAGCATTAAGAATATACAGTAAAAACTCCAGCAGGAAGATTGAAAATTCTTTTTACAAACTGATTTGATTTTTAATTTCATTGCAGTAGACTGACTACAAGCATAGATCAGCAGTTGCTGAACACTTAAACTTTAATCAGAATTGCTTTATATTAAAACCTCTCCCCACATATTAAAGGCATCTGTGTTAATACAGAAAATGGTTTCTTCTAGGTGGTTTCATGAATTTTAGCTTAATGGATTAACTTCTGTCTGCAAGGTTAAACTCTAAAATGAAATGTACACTTAGTTGTCAGTGTCCCTCTGATCTGCAGATGCTGTTACTTATTTACACGGTCCCTTTTAAAGTTAAACATTCAAATAGCAGAATCTCTTGAAACATTTAAAGTTCATCAATCAGAATCAAAGCACTGACATTTCCATCCTGAATAGAGCATGTTGTTGTTCTCTGACTCTCTGCCTCTGAGTAGTTACATGGTCTATAGTACACTCGTATTAATTCCTCCAAAAAACTGTAATAATCAGATAATAATTACAACTATACATTAGCTTTTTTAAAACATTTTTGAAAATGATGGGGAATAAATATCGCAGAAGGGTAATGACAAGAATAATCATTATATTAATACAATATACAAGGGTAAATCAAAAAGTAAAGACAATTTGAAAATTACATGGTAACCACAATGGATAGAAGCTGGCATAATACAACAGCTTCTCAATGGCTTATGGGTAGTTCAAACATGCACGGCGCAACGCTCTGCCACTAGTCTAGTTGAACATGTACGGTCCACTGCAGGACTGAGCAACACGCCATAAATTTCTTTGAATAAAGGGAGTGAAATCTGCTGAAATTCGCCAAAGAATGTTGGCTCCGTATTAATGAGAAATCAGTTTGGCTCAATGAAAAGTATATGAATGGGTGGAAGAACAAGTGTAATAAATGAAGCTTGATTTGGTCAACCATCAGCATTGCATGCACAAGCCCACATCAACATGGCAAATGCCTTCATCAGAGAAGAACAATGGATTACATTGTTTGCTGTTGCTGTACATTTGGATATCAGCTATGGATCTGCACATGCCATAGTGCCTGATGATTTGGGTACTGTAAGTTTACACATGATGGGTACATAAACAGTTTACTGATCTGTACAAGCCAACATCCTGCCGTGAATTTCAGCTTGTTTCTTTTCTTCTTCTCAAAGAAATCTCACTACAACATGTTGTTTAACAATGGTGCATCCCCACAGCTGAAAGTCTATGTTCATTTGACCTTGGCTTCAACTAGACTAATTGCAGAGCACTGCGCTGTACTGTGCATGTTTGAACTACCCAAAAGCCATTGTTAACCTATTGTATTGCACCAGCTTCTACCTGCTGAGGTTTTTGCATCATTTCCAAATGGTCTTTCCCTTTTTATTTAACCTCAAACTAAGTGTATGTCGTGGTTCTTTTAACTTTGATAAATTTAGTTATGCAGTGCCATTACAGGATACCAAAATCAATATTTAACCTTTGGGTCCACTGTCATTTTTTCTTTTTAGTAATGTGCATATTGTAGAGCCAATGAAAAGGTTAAGGTGCTGTATGATACAAGAAAGCCAGCAGGCAGAATCTCTCTGACCAGCATTTGTAACCAAGTGAAAAATGGGTTCACCAGTATTCAATGTTATAGTGATCTGCAGCAGAAACACTGATGCATGCTGAACCAATATAATTCACTTTGGATTTTGTTTATTTATAAAAGTTTATTTTAACTTAGGAATACTGGGTTGGTTATGTTGAAGAAAATATTATTAAGACAAGGTTTAAAAATATTTATCAATAAAGTTTCAAGCAGTAATGGAAACTATTTAATTTGTGTAATAAAGTAGATTTCAATATTTGGTGTAGGAAGCAGTTACAGAGATAATAGCAGTTGAACATGTGGAACCAGATCATCCAAAAAAAAAATATTTACAAAAATTATTAGTTCACTCATGCTTAAAAAATGCAAAGTCTTTGTTTCATCCCTATTCCAATTGTTTGTTTTCTGTTCATGTTTAGGTTGGTGACAGCATTGTTAACAAAGCCAGAGAGACACTTGAGCAGGCAATCAAGCTGGTCAATGAAACAAAGAAGTGGGGTGCTCATGTTGTGTATGGGGACACAGACAGGTAGGCATTGAGATGTTGTTGTTTTTTTAGTTTATTTTATTACAAGATCTTATTGATAAGGAGCATCTGTTAAGAACTACCTCTGCTGTCATGTAGTGGTTTTATGATTATGACTTCATCTAAATGTAATGAGTATTGCCTTCTTGTCAGTCTATTTTGAACAGCTAAGTTGACGTTTCATACACCAAAAGGTTAATATATTTAACAGATTTTATGAGACTGCAAAGGACAATTTTAAGGCATTTACAGCAGAACTGTTCAGGCAGGGACAAACACAAGTACTTGATGTACAGTAGCCTGTATTCAGGGTGGGTATGAAAACTGAACACCACTGACTGGAAAGCATGTAATTGCCAGAATAGTATTTATTAATATTTGTATTTATTTACTTATTATTTTTATAGCTACTTAGTGTTGTCCATTAATAGAAGAATCACAACATTTTCTTTCTTTTTCCGCAGCATGTTTGTGTTATTAAAGGGTGCCACCAAAGAGCAGGCTTTTAAAATTGGGCAAGAGATTGCAGAAGCTGTAACATCTAGAAACCCCAAACCAGTCAAATTAAAATTTGAAAAGGTAAGATGAGTGAAGCAGTATTGTTAGTGTTTTTAGTCACTCGTTTAGGAACAGAGTCAAAAAAGGCAAGCTTTACTTTGAAAAAAGTTAAGTTTTTCAGCTTAATGTGATGCTGTCATAATGGCCTAGAAGTGCAGAAGTCATCCTGTTCACCCAGTTGCCCAGTGTATAATTTCCCTTGTTTTTATTGGGTTTAAATTGAGAATTCCAGTTTCCTTCTACATATTAAAGACGCATTATCATTTCCATGAATGGGTGTTTGGAAATATCAAAAAAGTCATTGCAGATAATTCTGGATCTCATCACACTGTGATGAAAAGACCAAACACACGAATACTGTATCGCTCAAAATGTCCTTCTGTAGGATATTTGGTGGCTTAATGTAATGAGTGTAAGATTCCCCAATATACCCTTACAGAAGAGGTGAGTTTGTGCTTATAAGATAGTAGATTGACTATGTTCTGACATTTTACGAATCAAGACAAAATTCATCTATAAATGTTAGGCACATACTGTTGAGCAGCACTGTGATAGAAAAATAGTAATATAAAGTATGTGTGTATATATACATTTACCTGTATATATAAACTGCTCAAAAAAATTAAAGAAACACTTTGAAAACACATCAGATCTCAATGGGAAAAAGAAATCCTTCTGGATGTCTATACTGATATAGACTGGGTAATGTGTTAGGAACGAAAGGATGCCACATCGTTTGATGGAAATGAAAATGATCAACCTACAGAGCCCTGAATTCAAAGATGCCCCAAAAATCAGAGTGAAAAACTTATGTGGCAGGCTAGTCCATTTTGCCAAAATTTAATTGCAGCAACTCAAAATTGTACGCAGCACTTTGTATGGCCCCTGTGTTCTTGTATACATGCCTGACAACATCGGTGCATGCTTCTAATGAGATGACAGATGGTGTTGTGGGGGATCTCCTCCCAGATCTGGACCAGGGCATCACTGAGCCTCCTGGACAGTCTGAGGTGCAACCTGGTGGCATTGGATGGACCAAAACATAATGTCCCAGAGGTGTTCTATTGGATTTAGGTCAGGAAAGTGTGGTGGCCAGTCAATGGTATCAATTCCTTCATCCTCCAGGAACTGCCTGCATACTCTCACCACATGAGGCCAGGAATTGTCGCACCAGGAGCCACTGTACCAGCATAGGGTCTGACAATGGGTCCAAGGATTTCATCCTGATACCTAATGGCAGCCAAGGTGCCTTTTTCAAGCCTGTAGCGGTCTGTGTGACCCTCCATGGATATGCCTTCCCAGACATGCTGAATGATGTTACAGGCAGCATAATGTTCTCCATGGCTTCTCCAGACCTTTTCACTTCTGTCACGTGCTCAGGGTGAACCTGCTCTCATCTGTAAAAAACACAGGGCACCAGTGGTGCATCTGCCAATTCTGGTATTCTATGGTGAATGCCAATCGAGCTGCATGCTGCTGGGCAGTGAGCTCAGGGCCCATTAGAGGACATGGGCCCTTGGGTCACCCTCATGAAGTCTTTCTGGTTGTTTGGTCAGAGACATTCACACCAGTGGCCTGCTGGAGGTCATTTTGTAGGGCTCTGGCAGTGCTCATTCTGTTCCTCCTGCCCAAAGGAGCAGATACTGGTCCTGCTGATGGGTTATGGACCTTCTATGGCCCTCTCCAGCTCTCCTAGAGTAACTGCTTGTCTCCTAGAATCTCCTCCATGCCCTTGAGACTGTGCAGGAGACACAGCAAACCTTCTGGCAATTACACGCATTGATGTGCCATCCTGGAGAAGTTGGACTACCTGTGCAACCTCTGTAGGGTCCAGGTATCGCCTCATGCTACCAGTAGTGACACTGACTGTAGCCAAATGCAAAACTAGTGAAGAAACAGTCAGAAAAGATGAGGAGGGGAAAATGTCAGTGGCCTCCACCTGTTAAACTATTCCTGTTTTGGGGGTCATCTCATTGTTGCCCTCTAGTGCATCTGTTGTTAATTTCATTAACACCACAGCAGCTGAAACTGATTAACAACCCTCTGCTACTTAACTGACCAGATTAATATCCCATAAGTTTCATTGACTTTATGCTATACCTGATTAAAAAGTGTTCCTTTAATTTTTTGAGCAATATATATATATATATATATATATATATATATATATATATATATATATATATATATATATATATGTGAGCTGGAGGGCTGATCGCACCCCAAATAGAGACAGACGCCCTGGGAAAACCACAAACCCTGAAACACTGACTACACATTGCTCCTTATCCTTGCACTATAACGCGTAATACAAGCCTCGCGGTACTCCGACTTATAAGCCTTGCAGCGCCTGTCAGTTTGGGAATTGATTGTTTGCTTTTATCTCTCTCTGCTCCTAGCGGAACTGTTATATCTGACTTGTCATGGAGCACGTTTAAGCTCATGTGTTTGCGGTGTCTGAATAAAAATCCTTCTTTTTCTACGACCTTCTGTGTCTCTGTGCAAATCTGTGACCCAAGCGTGACAAGTGGTACCAGGAGTGGTTGCACAGATGGATGCCAAGACTTATTTCAGAAGTCTAAAACATTTGCACTTAAAGACTGGAAACTAAACATGGATGACCCAATCCGCGCAAATTCAAGATTTGATACATAAAGTGCACTGTTGGTTTGAAGGAGACGTAATGGAAACAGTTGTCGGAATATATTACTGGCGGCATACCTGAAGTTCTTCGAGATGAATTTCTACGCCATGATATTAAATCATTAACGATTATGTCCAGGCGATTAGAGGGTTCACAGTCCACTTGGAGAAAGAGCGGTGGATTTCGTGCTGCTTCGCAACCTGTGAACGAACGCCCAGGACATTCTCGCCGCTCGATCGACAAGCTGCAGGACCTGAAAATCTAATGGGGTCAGGTAGGACCCGGAAATCCAGTCGTAGATGGGACGCCTGTTTCTGGGGAGACAGCGGCAACAGCGGTCGACAAGACCGTGGAGGCTACAGAGCACGCCGACGTGGACGTCAGAGGATATTTCGGAACGGAGCCGACCGTAGATGTTTCCGATGTGATCAGCTCGGCCATTTGGCAAGAGATTGTCGCTTGTCTCCAGCTCATTCAATGGGATTGGACTGGCGAGATTTGTTGCTCAACTATTACATATCCGGATGGAAAAGATGGCTTGTTGATCCCGGTGAAATTGGGACACAGAGAAATCTCAGCATTGTTAGATTCGGGAAGTGACCTTTGTATTGTGAGACGAGACTGTCTTAATGAACAATGCCTTAGAGACTGTGAGACTGTAAAAATACGCTGTGTACATGGTGATGTTAAAGATTATCAGACTTTACTTCTTCCTTTAACTTATAGGGGCCACTTTAAGGTTTGGTCTGCCGTTTGACTCGTGCCCTTGGCCATTACTCATAGGACGGAGAAATGCCCTTTTTCGAAACTGATTAATAAATGTAAGGGACCAGTAGTCCAGTCCACTAATGAACTTGGTGGGGGAGAAGAAGAAGAAATCCAAGACGAAGAACTGGTAGCGGCGGGAAAATCTAGAGCCCAACTTAGATATTGAACCCGATCTCTCCAGCGAGACGGAGGAGGTCACCCCCGACAATCTTCCAGAATGGGCTGCTCCTTCTACATCTTCCCAGATTGCAAACGCCTCGAACACAAACCGAGTGTTAACGAACAATCAGATTTTGTGCGTTTGCAGCATACTGATAGCTCATTAGAATATGCATTTAAACAGGCTCGCCCTGCTAATGACTCTTATTACCAAGAGCGTAATTCGGGGTGTGAAAACCCCACACTTTATAGAAAAGGACGGTTGCCTTTTCAGAGTGATCTCAGATCATTTGAGGGGAATTTATTGAACAACTGGTGGTACCTGAAGCACATAGGGAAACTGTTTTGCATCTGGCACATTCACACATCTGGGGGTGGCACCTCGGTGCCGACAAAACTAGAGACCGGTTATCAAAACGATTTTATTGGCTTAATATGGGAAAAGATGTTGAACGATTTTGTACTTCATGTCCAGACTGCCAGATCGTCTCTGCTTATAAGCCTCCTCGGGCTCCCCTTTGTCCTATGCCCATATTGGAAGTTCCCTTTCAGCGTGTGGGATTAGATATTGTGGGACCATTACCTAAGACTAAGGATGGGTACCAATATTTGCTGGTGTTGGTTGATTATGCGACGATATCCAGAAATGATCGCTGAAAAGGCCAACTCTTCGGCTGTAGCCAAAGCACTATGTGAAACTTTTACTCGTATTGGTATCCCTAGAGAAATCTTAACTGATCAGGGCACACCTTTCACTTCTCGCGTGATGAAACAATTGTGTGACAGCTTTGCTATTAAGAAATTGAGTACTACTGTTTACCATCCTCAAACGAATGGTTTAACCGGGCGATTTAACAAAACATTGAAACAGATGATCAGGCGAGTTGCTCATAATGATCCCACAACATGGAACACTGTCCTACCGTTTGTTTTGTGCGCTGTGCGAGAATCACCACAGGCGTCCACTGGCTTGAGTCCCTTCGAGTTGTTATTCGGCAGGCGCGCAGGCATCCTGGATGTGGTGCGTGAGGAATGGATAGGAAACGAGAGAGCAGCTAAGGTCCAAGCTTTGCAGATCGACTAATTTCGTTGCAAGACAGAATTTCTATGCTTTCCTCTATTGCTGTGGAACACCAACAACGAGAACAGGAAACTCAGAAGCGTCTTTACGATAGGCGCAGCAAGCTCCGTGAGTTCAAACCTGGCGATCGTGTTTTGGTACTGGTTCCCTCGGATCCACACAAATTCTTAGCTAAATGGCAGGGCCCGCCATTATTGAGGAGCGTATGAGTCCAGTAAATTACAAGGTTAGAATACCGGCGGCGCAAACCATTCCAGATTTTACACATTAACCTCTTGAAGGAATGGCACGACCGACAAGAGGTTAACACTTCCTTGGCTGCTGTTTCTCAGTCCGATGTTACCATTGGTAACGATCTTACTGACACGCAAAAGACAGAACTGTTATCTTTGATAGAACGGAACACTGATGTCTTTTCAGATTTACCAGGCAAGACTAACATTACAAAACATAAAATTACCACTGCACCTGATGTTCATACAGATGCGGCCGTTCGGATACCGGAAGCGCAAATATTGTGCGAAGAGGTAAAAAAGATGCTGACACTGGGTGTAATTCGTGAAAGTAAAAGTGACTGGTGCAGCCCAGTCGTATTAGTCCCAAAGCAAGACGGTTCGGTTCGGTTCTGTATCGATTTCAGACGCTTGAATAAGGTCTCTAAATTGATGCTTATCCCATGCCCGTGTCGATGAACTGTTGGAAAAACTGGGTCAGGCGAGCTATATCTCCACGCTAGATCTCACAAAGGCTATTGGCAGGTGCCTTTAGAGGCTAGCAGTTGTGAGAAAACGGCATTTGCGACTCCTGACGGACTCTATGAATTTACAAGACTCCGTTTGGTCTTCACGGGCACCTCTAACTTTTCAGCGTATGATGGATCAGATCCTACGTCCTCACTCTGAATATGCTGGGGCATACCTTGGACGATGTCGTGATTTTTAGCAATGATTGGAAAACACACTTAGAGCGGCTTCAAGCCGTTCTTGAAAGCTTGAGACAGGCTGGCCTTACTGCTAACCCTAAGAAATGTAAACTAGGCATGTCCGAGACTCATTACTTAGGCTATTCTATGGGCAAGGGTTTACTTAGGCCACAATTAAGGAAAATAGAAGAAATGCTTGTTTACCCGAGACCTGAGACACAGAAACAAGTACGCGCTTTCTGGGACTCGCTGGTTACTACAGAAAATTCATTCCAAATTTTGCACATAGAGCTGCTCCTCTTACAGAACTTACTAGAGGCAGAAAAAACCGACCTATCCTGTGGACAGAAAATTGCGAACGTTCTTTCAACGATTTAAAAAAAGCATTGTCTTCTTACCCGGTTCTAAGGAACCCGGATTTCACAAAAGATTTTATCTTGCAAACAGACGCAAGTGCATTTGGTGTGGGAGTAGAACTGTCACAAATTTTTGATGGAGAAGAACATCCAATCACATATTTGAGTAGGAAATTACTTCCTAGGGAACGCAATTATTCTACAATTGAGAAAGAATGCTTGGCAATTAGTGGGCTGTGGAAGCGCTTGCTATTACTTGTGGGGACGAAACTTCACTTTGGTAACTGATCATGCTCCACTCCAGTGGTTGTACCGACAGAAAGATACAAACTCGTCTAATGAGATGGTTTCTGGGTTTACAACCTTACAGTTTCACAGTAAAGCACCGACCAGGTTCTGAACACGTCAACGCAGATGTATTATCACGACTAAATGAACCTAGTACAGAGAGTCGCTTGATTCACAGGAATGTGAATAAAGCTGAGGGGGAGGGTGTGAGCTGGAGGGCTGATCGCACCCCAAATAGAGACAGACGCCCTGGGAAAACCACAAACCCTGAAACACTGACTACACATTGCTCCTTATCCTTGCACTATAACGCGTAATACAAGCCTCAGCGGTACTCCCGACTTATAAGCCTTGCAGCGCCTGTCAGTTTGGGAATTGATTGTTTGCTTTTCTCTCTCTGCTCCTAGCGGAACTGTTATATCTGACTTGTCATGGAGCACGTTTAAGCTCATGTGTTTGCGGTGTCTGAATAAAAATCCTTCTTTTTCTACGACCTTCTGTGTCTCTGTGCAAATCTGTGACCCAAGCGTGACAATATATATATATATATATATATATATATATATATATATATAAAATCCAACGTCTGTCTGCTTCTCATAAGTGGATTACTTAATGGATTAAGTTCGGGGGTTTTTTTTTTTTTTTTAGAATTTGCTTGAACATTCTGGTTGATTTTGTGACTTCTCTGATCACACTAAGTATCGTAGTTTGCTTGCGGCACTGATTTATTTGCACGAACCTGAGCAAGCGGCTGCAGTCAGAGGGGATGGGGGAGGGGCCCTTCTCACTCTCGTGCCAGCCTCCGTTCGAGTCGGTCTACCTCTCGCCACGTATTGGAATGTACCTTGCCTCTGCTTAGCTAGCGATACCTGTTTGTTCAACAGACATTATCATCTAGAGATTGTTAAGGAGTAATGTTGGACATTTTTGAGAGAGAGAGATCAGAGCTACTTGTGTTTTAGAGGGTAGCTACTGATTGCCACAGACATCATGACCATGTGCTTTTCTCCCCACACGGGGGACGCTATCCCGTCAGAGATGAACACGATCAGATACAGTGCCAACGTTTGACGTTGCAGCATACCTACCTTCCGCTTGGCCATAATTACTTTTTTTATATATATATATATATATATATATATATATATATATATTGATTTTTAAAGTTTGCCCTGTTTCACTACTACGTGGGCAGAGCTACGGGAGACAGCTGGTTTAAATATAAAATTAAGAATTGGATTGCTTAATTTTGTGATCATCTAATTGTTCTTACTCAGAAAAGAGCTTCCAAAACAATAAGGTGACTTGTTTAAAAGCAGAACTGTATTCCTTATAGGTGTGTAAGGAATACCAGTTGATCAAAATTTAGAACCTACTGTACCAGAAACAGACTTTGTCATTCAGACCGCAGCGCTAAAATCAACAAAAGTGCAGCTATCTCAACACTTACCAAACAATTACTGCTTGCAAAGCAAGGCCTCACACACTCCACTATTGTCTGTGAAACGGAAATAAGAACAAGTGATGAAAACAATGCAAATAAATGACCTGCATGAATTCTCACCTCACTGAATAACTTTATCATTTTAGTAAGCAGTTAGACACAACTAGATAAAGACAGTAGCGTCATATGTAAACTACCAAAGCATGGGATCCAGATCTTCATATGCACTCAGCCTAAACAAATGATACAAGGTACATTAGCAAAAACATCTAGCTAAAAGCTGTATACTGTGCCTTCCACAGATACAAAATAAAGTGAGCAATGCTTTGAGCAGAGCACTTATGTCATAAAAATAGCGGCTAGATCACAATACAGTAAATTTCAACAACAAAGTGCTTTGCATATACTCATGTTTGTGGCCTGGGAACATGAAAAATAACCTGCCTTCTGTTCCTTGACAGCAGGCACCTAAAATACTTTATTCAAAAAAAGGAAAAAAGTCTTGTTTTGCTCAGTTCTTAAACCAGTACCTCTTAACAGCATTTGTGCCATGCGAAGTGTAGAAAATCCAGACACACCCAAAATTCAGAGCCTCATTTACAAAGCAGAGCACAACACAATCGTCCAGAAAGCTGCTTAGACACAACATGCTCTTGGAGAACAGAATTAATTAAAGTTAACAAAATGACTGCTCATTGGTCACAAAAGCTAATATTCAGAGGTAATGTTTCATTTGTCATTGTGATTGTTAGAAGACTTATTTCACATAGCCTGTAACATGAAATTAAAGCCATTTAAAAACTACTACTTATCAGACCACGTATAGCAATGTACACATTGAAAGATAAAGTGGCTTTTAGGTGGCTTTAATATTATTAGTAGGAAGATTCAGAGAGTTATAAGGTTTTATAATAGGTTCACAATGTACAGTATATTTCAAAGTTAAAATCTGTTCAAAAAATACTATAACACTTTAGTTTAAATAAAATACATTTCGATTTTCCAATCTAGCGTGATGTTATTTGAAATATTTGTGGGGGGAAAAAATATTCCTAAGAACTGTTGCAGTTCATTGAGTAATTATATTGCATCATTATTATTTTCATTATATTTTGTGTATAATATTACGCTGACTTCGTCAAACCTTGATCATTTGTAATGTTTAAAATGTTTAAGCCATTTAATACTGCACTAACAACTATACATTTATGTTCAGATCTTTGTATTTTAAATAAATTATACTATAGAGCATGGGGCTGTGTATAAGCATAACCATCCATCCTCCCATTTGCAACTTAGTTTCATCCATCTCCGTGCTAGAGCTTTTGAAGACAACACTTGGGTGCAAGGCAGGAATGCACCATTGATGGAGAACTAGTCCATTACAGACCACACACTCATTCGCCATGCCCCAGTTTTATTTTATTTTTTTTAAATGTGTTTAGTTTGTTTTTTTTTATATTGTGTGACAAAAGCAACAAGGAAGTTGAAAGAGTTAGAGCCTTTTTGTCAGAGCAATTTAAGATCACTAATAGACACGAAACCCTGAGAGAATTAGAAACTCCATGCATGCAGTTTGTGAACAGGCCATGGTTCTATGCCAGTCTCCCGAAGCCGCAAGAAAGCAGCACTGTCCGCTACAACCCTGTGTCTAACCAGTTCCAGTTCATTATCGATAAATAAATCTCCTTATTTTTGCCCACAGGTATATTTGCCTTCTGTTTTGCAAACAAAAAAGAGATATGTAGGTTATATGTATGAGACAATGGACCAGAAGGACCCTATTTTTGATGCCAAAGGCATTGAGACAGTTAGAAGAGATGGATGTCCTGCTGTTGCAAAGGTAACGTTATGGCTTTTGTACAAATTAATTTGCCTTGAAATTATATTGAATTTCAAGATTTTTTGATGCTTTTGTTTATTATCATGTAATAATTCTGTTCAGAGTCACAAAATAACTTTAGACTGTAGACCAAATGTTCATATTAGTTACGTACATTTTGTATTTGCATAGCACTGTTTATTAATATGTGCTTACAACTCTCCATAGATATTTCAAATACAGTTTATTCCAGAATGTCACCATTAGCCCATGGGGACTGCATTTTACAAGTAAAAGTGACAAGGTAGTTATTACTATTTTGTTGCCAATTTTTACATTGATATTGTAGGTTATTATAGCATAAGACCGTAGTTTGGACCACTGAAGTTTTCTTTATTTAGTGTGTTGAAGTTTTTATATATGCTGCAGTTGGCAAGTAAATATATTCTGATACAATCACCAGCTAAATGATAATGCTTTAGGTGTTTTTTTAAACATTTTTGTGGAGATTGCAAAAACAGTCACAAAGTTCTTTTTAGTTAAACCGAGGGATGTCCTGTCACTGTAATGTCAGATTTTAAAACTAAAGCAATGAAGAAGAATGTTACAAACCGGATTCCAAAAAAGTTGGGACACTAAACAAATTGTGAATAAAAACTGAATGCAATGATGTGGAGATGGCAAATGTCAATATTTTATTTGTAATAGAACGTAGATGACAGATCAAACGTTTAATCCGAGTAAATGTATCATTTTAAAGGAAAAATATGTTGATTCAAAATTTCACAGTGTCAACAAATCCCAAAAAAGTTGGGACAAGTAGCAATAAGAGGCTGGAAAAAGTAAATTTGAGCACAACGAAGAGCTGGAAGACCAATTAACACTAATTAGGTCAATTGGCAACATGATTGGGTATAAAAAGAGCTTCTCAGAGTGGCAGTGTCTCTCAGAAGCCAAGATGGGTAGAGGATCACCAATTCCCACAATGTTGCAGAAAGATAGTGAAGCAATATCAGAAAGGTGTTACCCAGCGAAAAATTGCAAAGACTTTGCATCTATCATCATCAACTGTGCATAACATCATCCGAAGATTCAGAGAATCTGGAACAATCTCTGTGCGTAAGAGTCAAGGCCGTAAAATCATACTGGATGCCTGTGATCTCCGGGCCCTTAAATGACACTGCACCACAAACAGAAATGCTACTGTAAAGGAAATCACAGAATGGGCTCAGGAATACTTCCAGAAACCATTGTCAGTGAACACAATCCACCGTTGCCAGCTGAAACTCTACAGTGCAAAGAAGAAGCCATTTCTAAGCAAGATCCACAAGCTCAGGCGTTGTCACTGGGCCAGGGATCATTTAAAATGAAGTGTGGCAAAATGGAAGACTGTTCTGTGATCAGACGAGTCACGATTTGAAGTTCTTTTTGGAGATCTGGGACACCATGTCATCCGGACCAAAGAAGACAAGGACAACCCAAGTTGTTATCAACGCTCAGTTCAGAAGCCTGCATCTCTGATGGTATGGGGTTGCATGAGTGCGTGTGGCATGGGCAGCTTGCATGTCTGGAAAGGCACCATCAATGCAGAAAAATATATTCAGGTTCTAGAACAACATATGCTCCCATCCAGACGTCATCTCTTTCAGGGAAGACCCTGCATTTTTCAACAAGATAATGCCAGACCACATTCTGCATCAATCACAACATCATGGCTGCGTGAGGAGAAGGATCCGGGTACTGAAATGGCCAGTCTGCAGTCCAGATCTTTCACCTATAGAGAACATTTGGCGCATCATAAAGAGGAAGGTGCGACAAAGAAGGCCCAAGACGATTGAACAGTTAGAGGCCTGTATTAGACAAGAATGGGAGAGCATTCCTATTTCTAAACTTGAGAAACTGGTCTCCTCGGTCCCCAGACGTCTGTTGAGTGTTGTAAGAAGAAGGGGAGATGCCACACGGTGAAAATGGCCTTGTCCCAACTTTTTTGGGATTTGTTGACACCATGAAATTCTGAATCAACATATTTTTCCCTTAAAATGATACATTTTCTCAGTTTAAACTTTTGTTCCGTGATTTATGTTCTATTCTGAATAAAATATTAGAAGTTGGCACCTCCACATCATTGCATTCAGTTTTTATTCACGATTTGTATAGTGTCCCAACTTTTTTGGAATCCGGTTTGTATATTCACTAGTAACATTACTTACAAGGTAACTTTAACATGTTTTTCTAATTCTTAACTAAGCCCTCATTCAGTTCTTTCTTAATATTTTGTTAATCAGCTGTTTGCTTTTCCAGAATTCTTTATTTAGTATTTCAACTCTAAACTCATCAATATGGAGTTTCTTACTAGTCCATCCATTTTACATTTAATTTTTGAATGAACTCAAGTTGTTGGTGGTTGCTTCTACTGAGGCACTAGAGGCCACAAATAAGCGTAACCGTGTTCTGATCTCCTTTAGCAAGCCCATGTACAAGGCATTACCGTGAGGACTGGATGTCTTCTAAAGAGTGTTACTTCTTTTCATCACTTATGGCATATAGCTGCCTGTCATTTTCTCACTTGTTACAAGAGACCTGCAGCAGATGAGATGGATGTTGTCAACATAAGCACTAAAATGTCTGTAATTGTCACAATATTTTTAGTGACACAATAAAATGCAGGGTGTTTTTGGTCGCAGAAGGAGGTGACAAAAAGAGGTTAAAACGTTACAGTAGATCTTTAATCCTAAAAAGAAAGCCCCAGGTAAAGAATAGGCTGCAACTACCACCTTGTATAGAACTGTAAGTATTGAAACCTAGCAAACATTAGATGTTATGTCCTATTCTAAAATGTTGTACATTAAGTCAACAACTGCTACTACTTTCAAGCTTTTGTGGTGCGTCATTGGGTACAGATTATAAATTACAGACTTTTTATTTCAGATTCTTGAACGCTCTCTTAAATTGCTGTTTGAGACCAGGGACATCAGCCAGATTAAGCAGTATATCATGAGACAGTGCCTGAAGATCTTGGAGGGCAAAGCCAGCATGCAAGATTTAACCTTTGCTAAGGAGTATAGAGGCAGCAACTCCTACCGCCCTGGTGCCTGTGTGCCTGCACTTGAGCTGACAAGGTATGAGAAGAGCAACATCCACCCTACATTAAGAATAATGTATGCAAATCTGTAAAAATTTTGTTAATTTAAAAGTTGTAAGTAATGTAAGTTTTAATGTCGAACAACAATTAAACATTACATATTAGGCATTTCTCGTGTTTCCTTTGTGTCATGAAGTGGCACATCATTTTAGCTAGTGCACACTATAGTATATATGTATATACTATATATAATCACTTTTATAGCAATTAAAAGAAATGCAGAAAATTTCGAACAAAAGAGAAAAAAACCTTTGATAATTTCAAGTTGAATGAAACCAGATACCCTTAAGTTTAGATGGAAACAAGTCAAACTTTCACAGAGGTTCAACACTGAGCAGAAACTTGAGAAACATGGACACCAAAGCATGTGCAGTAAACTCTTGTGCCTGTGGGACAGTCTGTGACAGGAGGAGGTACCAAGGCTTTTACTTAGAAAGTTCGCTGAAAATCCATCTGCACGATTTCAAACATAAAATAAAATGGAAGAGTGGTCGCAGGGTGCGGAGGGCAGGGGAGGTTGATGCAAGTGCAATTAGAAACAGGATAAAAAAAAATCTCATCTAGTGTACAAAATGTAAGGTTTCACTGTGTTTAGAGCTAAACAGAAATTGTTTCAAGGACTGGCATCCCTAGCCAGTGACGGTGTCCCAACACATTTCCACAGCTCACTGGTTTTATACATTTTACCAACAGTGATGTACTTTGTGGTTATCCCTACTTCTTTCAAAAGAACAGCGGTTGAAGTTAACCAACAATTCTTAAATGTTCTCAAAAAAAAAATCTTCTGGCTAAAACTTTCCTTCAGAAGGTAATACCAGCACTGACAATTCTGTAATTTCTGTTTATTAAGTGTTGTTACTTAAACTTACAATACATTCACTTTCTAGCCCAGTGATCCATTTCAGGGTTGAGGGAGTGTTGTCAGCTATTCCAGCAGTATTGAGTTCACGGCAGGAACAAACTATGGGCGATGCTGTTGCATGGGGAACACGCACAATGTAGAATTGCCAGTGTCTACCCTGCATGCCATTTGGTTGTGGAAGGAAAGCAAGGGCTCCCAGAAGAAACCCATATAGAAACAGGGAGAACATGCAAACTGCACACAGGCTATAAAGGATTCTGGGTCTGGGCAGCAGCAGTGCTCACCTGTGTCACCCTATTACTGCACAGAGACACAGTACAACAGAAACAGATATTTACTCCAAAATTTACATGGCACTCAGACATCATTTAAAGTGTGCATCACACTGTTACCTAAATGGGCTGTTCCTCTCAGAGAATATGACTATTGGCTATGTCTGTTTGTGCCTGTCAATGCTGCTTGCCTGTCCACTATTATGCATGGTACACCCATCCATTTTCCAAATGCACTTATTTCAGTTTAGGATTGTGGCTGCTGCTGTCCTGCCACAAGGCCATATTTGCACTTTAGTAAGATCTGGTCAGGCCTTGTTACTGTTTTTAATATGCTGGGTATCTGACTGCATAATTAGGTAAAGAATAAGATCTGGATATTTGACGAAGACTTGCATTGTGATTAAATGGCTCAGAAACATTACAAAGGGAGATAAAGTGTAGATTCCTAAATTCTTCCAGTTTAACTATAAACAAAAGTGCACTTGAGTTGACTGAGTTTGGACTGCTGTTTTCAGGAATACTATTACAGGTGTATTTCACAGAACTAGCAAAACTGATAAATTCACTGTCTTCTGCAATTTGCTGATCATTGGATGCATTCTTTTTAAGAATCTTGCCAGGAAATGCTCCTTATGTGCATTTCCCATGTTTAAAGGAATATTCAACACAAAAAAGATATATATTTCTTTTTATCTGTTGTTGTTTGTAGTAAAGGTAGTTGTAGATAGTAAAAGATAGTAAAAGAAAAAAAGTCATGTTTTTATGGAGAATGAAGATAACAAGGTTCTGCATACAATAGGCTTCAATGAGGACCAACACTAAACAAAGAGCAAACAATATCAAAACATCCATGTTGTATAAGCCACCTATCTGATATACAGTCGTATGCTGACAACATCTCAAACAGATGTATTTTGGCTAAAATACTACTAAAATAAACAATTTTTAGAAATCCTCTCATGGATGGCTGAGGAGTGTGCTCAAACAAGAACTACCTTTTAAATTGAAGACCCGTCACTCCTCTCATTTATTAGTCATGAGTACTTCCTCAGCTCATTCATTGGGTACCTTTCCACTCACATCATGTTAATATTGCAGAGCATTGTCTGAGAGAGGCATACCATTAAAGAAGAGCAAGTTAAAACATTATCAGGTAGAACTTCTGCCTCATTTATGTTCATATCAGAGGTGCTTTAGTAAGCAGATGTCAATTCAGTGGTGCAGTTTCATAAACTACAGTCAAAAAAATCCACAAGCATAGCATTGTGGTTTTATAACCAACGAGTGAGGGGAGAAGAAAGGTCTTCAATTCAAAAGCTAAATCCCATTTGGGCATGCACCTCAGCTGTTCAAGAGAAGGTTTTAGTATAAATACATGTGTTTGGGACATTGTAAGCATATGAGTGGACATCTGACATACCCCTACCCCTTTTGAACATTTTGGTGGTGTTTATTGTTCATTCAGTTTTTTTCCCTATTGAAGCCTACTGTGTCAGGAATTTTATATCTGTTCTTCCTTAAAACAGATTAAAAGTTTTAATCAGCCATAACTACAATCTTCTCTTGATAAGCAAAAGATAAAAAAATAATTTTTTTGTGGAGTATTTAGTGTGCTGTGATGTTCAAACACATATGTGTGTGTGTTTTTTTTTATTCACTTTCTGTTCATTCATTTTCATGTTTGAACAGTCTGTGCTAATCAGCCAGATAAAAATCATCTTGTCCAACACTGTTCATGTTCCTAACGTTTGAATAGGTCTGCCATAAAATTGTTCCTTCATCCTGCAGTTGTCCTTTGACACCCCCACCATGTTCCTTTTTTTATAGGTTTAGATCGTTGCTGTGATTTGTAAAACTTTTTGATTTGTGCTCTCAAAATATTTCAGCTCTGAACTAATTTTGTTATCTGTCAGTGATGTGCTTTGTGTTGTTACTTGTGTTGCCAGTAATTGTAAGTTTATATATTTGTACTATATAAATAAATGTTCCTGTTTTTTTTTTCTTTCTTTGCTTGATACAAAAATATACTGTTGCCTTGTTTGCTCCATAAAGTGCATTGTGATGCAGATAATTGTGCTAAAACAATCTTCAGATAAACTTTATGATGCATTTTAAATTTTCTTCATTTCTACACTATATTCTCTCATTAAAATGAGATCTGATCTTCAAATAACCCATAGTAATAATCTGATTAAACAGTTACAGTATCACTATTGAACATAGTGTTCAAATATTCAGGACCTACCCGGCCTCTCTCAGCCCAATGTTTGTGGCTCATATCAGACTCTGAATTAAATGTATGACACATTTGTCAGCCATTTTGTTGTGATATGAAGGGTGTACAAACATTATGACAGCCCCCTTCTTATGGCAAGCACAATGAACACCTCTGTAGTCTAACCCTAAAGTATACTTTACTAAAGCATATATTATGTTGAGTATGGACTGCTTTTTTATGTGTGATTCTCCTTCATTTTACAGGCGCATGCTGTCTTACGATAGGCGGTCTGAGCCTCGAGTCGGCGAGAGGGTTCCTTATGTCATAGTTTATGGGATTCCTGGGTTACCTCTTATACAGCTGGTTCGACGGCCAATTGAAGTCCTCCAGGATCCCACTCTTCGGCTGAATGCAGTCTATTACATCACCAAACAGATCCTGCCACCCTTGGACAGAGTGTTCTCACTAATTGGAGTGGATGTGTTTGGTTGGTACCAGGAGCTCCCCAGGGTACGCAAGAGAGAGTGTTGAATGATAGGCCTCAAAAATATGTCCTTTATAAAATGCTAGAGACTGATTTGCATCAAGGTCATGCAACATTTTTTGTTTAATGTTTCTGTGGGGTTTTCTGTGCCCTTCACAAAATGCCTAGCTTGATTTGTAACTTTTTTTTTTCTTTACTGACCTATTTGGGCAATGGGATACTGAATCTATACATATAAAAGACAAAGCCCTCACTGACTCATCACTAATTCTCCCACTTTCCATATAGGTGGGAAGCTGAAATTTTGCATGCACATTCCTTGCACTGTACTTACAAAAGTTAAGTATGTTTCATGTCCTATTGCAACACCCAAGGTGGGGAGACAGTTGTACACCCTAAACTGTATATATAGATAGGGGAAACCCCTCCTCACTATTTCTGCGACTTCCAATATACATAGGAAGCCCAAATTTCTCATGCTCATCCTTTACACTGTACTTACAGACGTTAAGTATGTTTCATTTTGCACCATGCCCCATAAAAAACTTTTGAAAATAACAGCGTCTTTTTGGCGGTTTCATTCCTTGTTTCCGTTAACAGAGGATTTATTTCATAGCAGAGATGCACAAGGGCCGCCCCCGGTCCCCCTTCCTTTTTCCACACGGCCGCTGTCCGCGCACCATACTCATGTGCCTCCTCACTTCTTTACTTTTCTCAGCTGTTCGTTGTGCTCATTGCTCCCTTCTTCTTTACTCCACCGCTTCAAGCCTGTTATTGTTCGCCTTGCTTCACGTCTTCCTGCTGGTAACTCCTGCCTTTTCATTTAGTTTCTTCACACTCTTAATTCTCCTGCAATACCTCCGCATACTTTACTTTCACCAATTATGCAACTACGAAACTTAGAACCACCAAAAATTTTGTAACATCACCAGGCTTCAGATCAAATCTCTGCACAAGAACCTCATTGACACAACTGTCTTCACTGGAACTGGCTCAGGGGAGACTGTATTTATTCCTCGCATCCCTCTCATACCCTCTGACCTCCCTTTCCAATTCAAACGCCTCCAATTTCTAGTAAAGGTCTGCTTCACTTTGACAATAAGTCACACGGCCAGACTCTAAAAAAGGTCGGCTTTGACTTGACACAAGATTGCTTCTCACATGGCCAACTGTGCATTGCCTGCTCAAGAGTAAGCTCAGCAGACAGCTTGGGCATTTTACAGCTAGAGGGCAGAACTGCAAACATTGTTTACAAAGAGATCCTTACATCCTAAAAATGTGCATTTCTCATACACAACATTTACAATCCTAAATGAAACTCTTTATAATCATCAAATTCACTCTCATTACTAAAATAAGCCTACAACAATTACATTGACAATCATGTTACGTTATTTTTAAAATATTTCCTTTTCTTTCTCATAATTTCTTTAACACACTACTCCGCTGCGAAGCTCGGGTATTTTGCTAGTTAATTATACAGTAACCTTTTCTTCCTTTACTATCTTTGATAAATACATTCAAATAGTAAAACAAGAACATTGATATCATTTCTCACATATAACACGAGCAAGTGAGTCTCCTGCTTGTAAGACAATTGAAGGCCCTGCAAGTGCCCATTATCACATATGGTACATTAATACTTGTGATCAGTGGAATTGTGGTTTCTACAGCATCTTCACTCCAGCTACACCACAACATTTTAGAGCAAAGCTGACACACATTACATCACAGACTTTAGACTTGAATATCAAGTCAAGATTGACATGTCACCCTGTTAATACTTTGACATAATTAAAAGAAAAAATAAAATTAGATACATGAATTCATGTGTCTTTGTTACTTTGCTAATGATTGGCTATTTCAAATCCAGTATTGTTTTGATGTTTCCATCTAAAGTTTAGTTTTACTACTGTTAAGTTATTTATTGCCACACAGGAGAGAAAAAAATCTGATATCCTAACAGCAGCAAAATAAGGGAAGGTTGTCTGAGGCTATGTCTACACTTCTAGGTTTTCTATGTTTAAAAAAGTCATGTCTGTTTTTTTTACCTTTTATTTACAATACCCCAAGTGTTTTTAACTCCAGAAAATGGGGACTTCTGAAAATGCTGTCCAGAGCTACAAGCTTCTGAACATGCTGGCTTAGCATTTCAGTGTGGATGGATGAAAGCACTGAGTTTGGAAAACACCGACTCAAGTTGCGATGTGATGTTTGTACTTATTACATGGCCCTTCACTGACTGGGTTCTGCTCAGTACAATGTCTAAATGGCCACCCTTCACGGAAGAAAACCATTTTCTACCATAGCGGTCACAGAATAGTGGAGCTTGTTGTGTTGATTACCTTTATGCATTTAAATTGTGTTTTGTACATGAACAAAAGATAAATAATTCATGGGTTGCTCCACTTTTGCGATAAATCCCATGGTCGGCAGTGTTACCTTCCCTTCAAGGAAGACATTTCCTCTTCCTGTTCTGTCGATGTGTGTATGCCCCATGTAAGTAAATGGCTACACCATATGTCTTTTCAGTCATTTTAGTGTGGACAGACTTTAATCAATCAATTAAGCCATTAACAATAAAAGTATTTTGACATTTTTTGATGATTTTAATAACACAACAAACACAGAGGTATTCAGTTTTTAAGTGATATAAGAGTAGTCCTGTGAGAATTCAAAACAGCCTCAGCAGAAGGTACACTACATGGAATAATTGAATATGGGCCACTGCAGTGCTTTCTGGCTTTGGTGCTGTCCCCACTTGTAATTACAAAGTACATGCAACCTACCTTCTCTTTGAAATCTTTTCTTCGCTCAGCAAATTAGCGCTGTGTTTCTGCCCAGATCTGCATTCTGATCTTTTTCTTCAGAGTTCCCGCAGTGGTGCTTCTCCAACGATTTTGTTTATGTACTTTATTGGCAGAAAAAAAATTAGCCAAGTATTTGTTTTGTTGTTCAATTCATCAATATAAAATTTCAAAAAATAATAAATAGGACAATAAATAGTGACAAGCAAAACAGGGAAGTTTCAATTAGCATACCGTTTTCGTGAAACTGATTAAAATTCATTACAATGGTGAATTCACAATTGTAAAACACAGGTCTATCAAAAAAGTTGATGGGGGCGATGAATATTTTTGGGGTTGAAAGCAAGGAATATTCCTCTCTAAAGCCTCACATTCCCTGTTTACCTGTGTTCTTTTCCACAACTGCATAATGCATACCAGTATAATCAGTAAAATGGACTGTGCTTGTGTTTCTCTTTCACATCACTGTGGTTATGCTGTATTTTTCAACCCCAAAAATGTGACGTGCCATATTTTCCATGCAAAGACATTGCAAAATGACCATCCTACATATTTACCATGTTCTCCACTGAAAAACGCACTACGTGGGAGGACACTCCCACCCACTGTTACCTAGCAACCACCCTTTCCAGTTTCTTGATTCATGCAGAGAAGGTTGAGGAAGCCAACATTACAAGTACTGTGGAGCTTCAAGATTCATTTCTGTCTCTGACACGTGTTCAGAATTGCCAAGATTGTTGTCATAATTATTGGAACAATCACAACACACACATCTGACAGTTCAAGAAAATGTCTACACGAGACAGCAACTAATAGCGTTTTTTTTCTCCTTTACTAGAGATCGTTACTTAAATACTAAATGACAAGCAGATGCAAAGATGTATGTAAACGCTTATAGACAGGAACTAAACATATTTCTTTGTGTGTCAATGACATGAATTTTGCTAGCAGTGAAACCCTGCATAAATTTGATCTCGCACAAATCGTTTTGCTTATCAATATACAATACCAGTTACTGATAATATTATGTACAAAAACAAAAAACAGTACAATAATATAAAAAATTCCAATAATGTCCCATACAATATTAGTCTTCAAGAGGCAGCATAACTTGGGCTGGGCCATAGGTGTTTGGAGAGCTGGGATACAGGCCAGAGTGGGAGGCAGACAAAGGTGTAGATGGAATGAGGTCCTTATCTTTAGTACCTAATGTGATCTGATTTGCACCACTGTGAATATTTTAGAATTATTCCAGCTTAATTTAAAAATCATCTGCTCTCAATAAGTCGCAAGGAACTGAATTTCATCCTGTTTTGGAAAGTATCAGAACCTGTTTTTATGATTATAAGTAATTCGAGTTACTAAGTAAATTGACATACAGTAAATAAGCAAGTATCATAAAATGTGGAAGAGCCTCTCATTGAGTGGCAGACCCTACAGGCTTTAAGGAGCTGATTCTGAACGTACGAAAACAAAACCCACTTAAAACAGTATTTGAAACATGAAGCAGAATTGAGTTTTGATAACAAATATAGTTGGAACAGTTGGACAGAATTTAATATGCCTGCACAAAGCAATCACAGAGCATCACACACAGTTAAAAAATAAAAAAGCACAATTAAAACCATCAGACTCTGAGTGGTCCTTATTAAATTAGTCATTTTTTATCCTTTGCTCTGTTTCTGTCCTTTTGTCACTCTTACTGCCTTATTTCTCAGCATATGTATCATTTATTTATCCTTATTATCTGCTTCTTCCTTTTCTTTAGGCAAAATGGGAGCAGTATGCTCACAGGTTTAACAGTTTCAGGAACTTCTAGAAACCTTTCACTCTTGAGAGCAGTTGGCTAAGGCAGCAAAGATGATGTTAAGAGGTTGTTTAGGTCTCGGAGTCCTGAATTTTGTCAGGTTTCTTTTCCTCCCCAGACTATTTGCCATTCTAGACCAGTCAGCTTTAAAGTTAGCCTTTGACATCATGAAAATAGGGACTGCATGGGTGGGCATATTAGGTATTCGGTTGGAAGGAAAAATCACAACAAGGTTTCCTTTGTCAGTCCTTCAATCCTGGAAAGAAAATCTGTCATCATAAACATTTTAAAGGTAAGCAGACTTTTGTGACGCTGTCTTATTAAAGTCCTTACTTTAATAAGACTTTAATAAGGATGTTAGTCCTTACTTTATGGTGTCAGAGGCTAAATTTAATGCTGATTGGCTAAATGTAAATGACTCCCCTGGAATGACAACTTTATTGTAGTTTCAGGGGCAACAAAAACCTTAAGGTTGAAAGAAGTAAAGATGAGAGATCTGGCCTTCATCAAGAGTGCTTTCAAGGCTCAGTGCAGATGAAGTAGCCATGCTTGGTGGTCTGGACTTGTCTCTTCATGTCACTCAATGTTATTTTTTTCCTACTTTGTTACAGATCCAGAAAGCAGCAACTTCTGGGGGCATTGAACAGGCCGGCCATAAAGGAACCATCTCACAGTACTTCACCACTTTGCACTGTCCTGTGTGTAATGACCTAACACAGCTTGGCATTTGCAGTAAATGCCGGACACAGCCACAGCAAGTAGCCATCATCCTGCATCAGGAGATTCATGGCTGGGAGTGCAGGCAGGAGCAACTACTCAAGGTAAAAGTGTGGCAGACATCCCGTTAATGACAGTCTCACATGTGGGAGCATGAGGGGCACAGTGGTTAGTGCTGCACCCTCACTGATTCAGTTCTACACAGATCTGGGTGGAGCTCTCAATTAGCAGATCAGCCAGATGCCGTCTAGCACTGAATCTCCAGTTTTTCAATGCAGTCTACACATAAAAAAAATGAGAGATACCTCCTGCCCGTGAATTACACCCTTCAGCAAAATTAGGGCCACTATCAGACAAAGTGAAACAAATGCACTAATTACACTGAACAATGAAGAATTTGCTTCATGAACATTTTTGGATGTATCTTATGAATTTCTGCCTGCTAGTCACAAAAAAACACCTTTACTTTTTCCTGCCATGTACTGCTTTTTTTAATGCCCTATTTTTGTTATTTCCTGTCTTATTATAAGTATGCATATGTAGTACAAGCAAATTGGACAACCAGTCTCATTATATTAAAAAGAACTGGCCACTCCGTAAGCATTGGGCTGCCAACACAACAAAGGTATTTTTGCCTCCTCTTGATATACTATCTTAGACTTAGATACACTTAGACTGATGAAAAATTTAATAAAAGTGCTGAACAAAGAAGGTAAACGGTTTGGATATTTGAGACTGATGTTTCCACAAATAACTGATGCAAGGATTAAGGAAGGCATTTCTTTTGGTCCCCAAATCAGACACGTTATCAATGAAAAATGATTCAAAGATCTGCTATTGGGCTGAAGGAACTCCTATGGGAGGCATTCAAGGATGTTGATGAGAATTTTGTTGATAACTGCAGAGCACCAAAATACATTCAGCTATGTTTTAAGCATACAAAACCATAAAGTTCAACATGTCACTAAATATTTATTTTCTGTATTCACATTTGGACTTCTCCCATGCTGATCATGGTATAGTCAGTGATGAACTTGGTGAAAGGATTCACCTGGAATTTGCATCAGTGGAAAAGTGACATCAGGGCAAGAGGAGTCCATAGATGCTGGCTGACTATTGTTGGACACTGAAACAAGCAACTTGAGATGCAGAGTGCAAAAAAAAAAATTAACAGTAAACATGCTTAGCTCAGTTCAAATCATAAAAAGTGTCAGCATGATTAGATGATTAAATACATTAATTTCAATAAAGGTTTATTTCATGTTTCTCCAGATTACTACAGTCAGTCTGACAATTATATGTGTGTTCAGCTTGAATAACGTTGTCATAATCTCCAAGGAACCAAAACTGTTGTAAAATTTGTTGGCCAGTGTAAAAAGGCATATGGCTGGCCCTTAGCAAAAGCAAAATACTTTGATAACTTAACATTCTCAGACCTTCTTAGTCATATTCAGGACCACAGGGACCAGAGCCTGTAGTAGCAGTGCTGGGTACAAAACCTGAAACTGTTCAGGACAAAGGTGCTGGTCAATCACAGGGGCCACTGGCATAAACTGGGCAATTCTGAGTCAACAATCATCCTAACCTTCACATATTTGGGTATCTGAGAGAAAAAAACTTATTACCCAGAGAACAGCAGCAGAAATAGGACTAAAACCTTAGGATGCTGGATACATGAGGCAGCAGCACTAACCACTGCACCACTATACCAACACAATGAATATTGTTTGTTGTTGCTACTTTCCCTGAATTTAAATCCTCCTCTTAACATCTTCTTGTCTTTTTTTCCCCTCCAGATATGCAAGGGCTGTACTGGATGCGTAGACCGGCATGTGCAATGTGTGTGCTTAGATTGTCCGGTATTGCACAAACTGTCCAGAGTGAACCGGGAACTCTCCAAGGCCCCATACCTCCGGCAGCTTTTGGACCAGTTCTGATTCTGTGGATGTGAAAGGTCCCCCACTAAGAATGGAGCAAAAGTTACTACCCAAGCCTCTCGCTGTTGGCACAAAGTACCCCCTACTGCCACCACAACAACCAACCACTTTACCCTGTCAAAATGGTGCTTCAGTTAACCATTCAGGTTATTTTTTGTAACATATGCTTTTATGAGGAGCCCCTAGCCTGTGGGCCCATGCCAGATGATGTGCTGTGTTGGGAGAAAAATGACCCCCATGATGACCATACAGTACACTAGCTGCTCCAATGTTTTTCAAAGTGATCACAGACTTATTGGCCTTTTGACTGTCATTTTTCATAAGAATTTGAGGAATGGAAGGCCATCAGCTTACACAAGAATGCGCTGTAGCAATCTCAGAATTGCATACTCTAGAGTCTAGTTAAGTGACCCTTAAAACAGGTAACAGCAAAAAGATATTTAACTGAATAACCACTGTTTAAAAGAAACAATTTCTATAACTGTGTAACAGAAAAGAAAAAAAATTGTAAATAGAAAAACTTCCTTGTAAAGTGGCTGGTTGAGTCTTTATGTGCACCAAACCTATCAAAACAAAACTCCCCCACGATGTCCTCCTCGCCCTCGTCTTTGTCCTTCTCCTTGTGTGCTGGTTTTCCTAGGTATGTGTGATGGTGCAACGTGTCCACTTCTCAGTTTGTTTCACGCTTGACAGACGTTTCTTTTGTGTGTGTTTTTAGTTTTGTTTTCCCCGTGTGCAAATCATCTTTGTTATTGGTTGGCTGCCTGGAAGACGGAAGGGAACGGCATCCAAAGCTGAGTTTTCAAAAGCTTTTTGGGACTGTTGCAATACTGTATTTTGATAATTTATGGCGAGAGTATATATTATTTCTTTGTGCACATTTCCGCATTTCTAATGCTTTCTATTTGCTCGACAGTAAATGTTCCCAACCTATGTAAAAACTAATTATATAATTTGCCAAACTATTATACACAAGATATGTGTATTTGTATAACTGTATAAAAAAGGACTGTGATGGACATGTTTTTTAAAATTAATTTTTCTGTGGGTGGAGGTTAAAATAATCTGACTGATTTAATAAAACTCAATGTATGGTATTGCTAAGTATTGCAAAGCCTTAACTTGCAGTGTGAGGCAACAGTTTTTCCCTTAACAGTTAATGGCAACGTTTGCGTCTCATCTTGTGTTTTGTTGTCGTCTGAATGAGGGATGTGCAGCATCTAGATAAGGACTGGAGACATTTAGGAAATGTCCACAGGCAGAGGTGCTGCTGCCTTCAAAAACTCTTAGCTTTCATTCATTCATCTTCTCGAGAATATATTTTGTCGTATTCATTAATTCATTCCGCTTTTTCCGTAATCTTCATCTCATATTATAATTGCACAAGCTTTCACACTTTCTGCATTTTTCTTGATGCCAGCTTGCACACGGCCGACAGTGAGTTTTTTGGAGTGTATTGGACACCTGATTGCTCTGTGAAGTGCATTATGATGGTGACTGTTGGTGGATGCTCTGTAGCAGTAATAGCCATTTGTCATTTAATGCCTTGTGTCTTTACTACATCTCCTCTTTTCATTGTGTTTTGTTTTTTTTTAGTTTAAGCTTTTTCAACCTGAATGGAAATCATGTGTAGACTGCATGTGGACATTAACAGTTTAGTTAAGAATCTCCATTTTTGTAGTGCTTGAATGTTTGCCGGTGGCAGATCTTAAACAAACTGGAGTTGGGTTTCCTCCTGGATCCACCTGAGACACAGTGATCATTATTTTCACATTAAGTACCAAAAATGTAGTGAAAGTTCTGTGACATTCATAAGTGGAAATGTTGCTTTTGTGTCATGAATGAGATTTTCTCAACAGTATTGGCTGTTACTGCTCTGCTAGTGAAGCAGACTGCTGAACTGAATGGGTTACGTCCTCCCCTCCGTGCGTGTGCCTCTCTGCAGGACTGAAGCCATCATCCTATGATGCACAGCTTAGAGAGGAGCTCCACAACAAGGCATGAAACTGGACTCAACACTTTTAAACTCAAAATTGAATGCGCTTAAAAAAAACAATGTATATATTTCAGAGATTTTAGGTTTCCCTTACAAATTATAAATAGCAGTCAACCTACTACAAGAAAGAAAAGCTGCACATGAAACTGTACAAAGGAATCTAACCAAGTGCATCCAGGGCCAAACACACGTCTTATTGTAACAGGCTTAGTGTGCCAAACCTACATTTCGTAGCACTGATGCAAGCCTGCACAGTGGCTTTGTAAAGTAACGTTTCAGCTAATGTTAGCCGGCTTGTTAGGTACCTAAATTAAGCCAGTCATAAACCCTCACCATATGCAGCCATGATTAGTGATAGCAGAATTGAGATTTGTTAAGCAGCAGCAGAAGAAGATGTTTAGAGGTTTTGGAGCACAATAGTCTCCTCTCCTGTCGATTTGTGGTAATTGGACACACCAGCCAATGACCCCGACTGCAGTTGTGGTGCAACACCAGTTGTAGCAAAAAATAAAACTACAAAAGGCATCACTAAGGAAGCAAACCAGTGATGTGAAAAAAAGAAACCACACTCATCACAATGGCCAGGCTTTTCTCGTAAACTGCTTTTTATTTTATAATTACTAATCTTGTTTTGTTCAGCTTCCACATTGTGCTGGGTCCCACAGATTCTAAGATTTTATGCATAAAATAATAATTTAAATATTACCTTTCTTCTGACTTAATTAAAACTCAGTGGAGAAATGGCTGACAGTAAGCCACCCTTTTGCCATAATGTCAGTGTTCACATTTCAGAGAGGAGATGAAATCGATAAACTACCATGAAATATTATGTGAAAGAATTAAACATATTTACTGAAGGAGCCCACTACACAAAAGACCACCACAACCCCCCACATCCTCAGTCAGAAGCCCGACTAGTCAGTTGACCCAATGGACTTCTCCTCCTGCTCGATTTACAAACCTGCAGAGTTTAGGGAGCCCCTGGAGATGATCTGAGAAAAGAGAACCATAGGGTGGGTTTGTTTCTAAGCTAAGCTGACCAAAAATTTTAAGAGATAATGTGGAGGAGAGCCTTTTGTCCGGTCTGGAATCATTTCCAGTTAAAATTCCCAAAATAATTTGTTCAAGGCAGGTCACATCTTGTGTTACGCATCACAACTTGAGTGCCACCCATCCTGCTACTATAGATAACAAACTGCTGTTAGCCTTGGCCACTCTAATGCACCCTAAGAGTCCAGACCCCGAGTCTGATAATCCGACCACATCAGAAAGGCTGAGAGACACCTTGCATTAAATCGCCAGATATGAGTCCAAAAAAAAACATGTGCAGTACAACCACAGAGGTCAATCATGCAGGGCAACAAAGAACAGTTGGACATCCACATCTTTACCGACTTTCAAACACCACCTAACCTGTCTAGTGCAGCAGAACAGATCATTGTCCTAAATAAAATGACTGACTGAGGGTTTCAGAGTTTTTAGCTCCTCTTCCAGTTTCATGTGCACAAGCATTCATCTGACCGGTCATGAAGCCTTAACATAAGCACAAACTCCACTTGACGCATTTAATGTCGATTAAAATGGGTGACCTTTAAATGAGGAAAAACATGGTGTGCTTCAATGGCGGTTCTGTCGATCCTCACAGCTGGCCTCTGCGTTTGGGACCTGACTTCCCTGTTTTGCAAAGGCCTTGTTGGTGCTGATTTAGGAAAGTCTTGGATAGCCTTCACAACTAGGTGTTGAACCAGAATTTCCAACTACTGCACCGCTGTGCTACCAATTTACTATTTACACCTGTATCATCAATGTGGAGTTGAGAGACTATAGCAGGGTCTCACTTGTCTTTGAAAGGAATGAATTGGGCAGGACAGAAGCAAAGTCGTTAGGTACTTGACAGCATCAAGGTGAATTGGCATAGCAGGAGTCAGTCATCTTTAAAAATTGTTTGCTTTAATACTAGGAATGTCAAAAGTAAAGTGAGTTGGAGTTGTATGTATGGAGCATAATTATGATGTTATAGCAATAACAGAAACCTGGCTAAATAACAAAGATGGGGATGAGTATAAGATAGATCAGGGTTGGTTGCTGGTTTTCATTCAAACCCTTTTCTTAATTAGTGGCCAGTTTGCTTTAAGTGCCCTTTTTTCGTTCCTTTTATTTGCCTTGTTTTTTTAAGACTCGGACCCTTGAATTGCTTATTTTTTTCCTTAAACGGCACCCAAACAGAAACAAGATGTGAGGTGAGACAACAGATGACCAGCTAAGTAGGGCCTCTCACTCCAACCAGTTTGTTAATTAGAAGCTGATTCTTGTTTTTAATTAACCCCATTGTTTAATTCCATGGCTTGTTGGTGCTCTCATTCCACTACAGAAGGCATTTCCAAAGCTGCTGATTTTCCTTTTTCTATTCCCACAGTCAAAATATTTAGAGAACCTTTATTTTCAGATATTTTGTACGATGGACACAGGTTAGCTGGTCATGTCTTGGCTCATTTGGTATCTCAATATTGTTCGGCTGCTAATTAAGGAAAAAAAGAGACAATCAAGACTTAAAAACAAGTCAATTAAAAGGCAACAGTTAATCAACAGCAAAAACCGGTCACTAATTAAGAAGATGGTTAGAATGAAAACCTGCAGCCACTGTGGTGCTCCAGATAGTTAGTAGATACTGTAGCATATACTATTTATATAAATCAATTTATAGCAAGTCCTCTTCAGTTGGACGATGAGCCCCATCTTAGTGAGGACGTACTTGGCTTTGTCTGGAAAGCATTAGAAAAGGAGGCCTTATTTTAGGAGTGTGTTATAGACCTCCAAATGCAAACAGTAATTTCACCACACATCTTTTTAGAAATAAAAAGACAAGGATATTATAGTCATGGGGGACATTAATTACCCAAGTATTAACTGGGATAATCTTGCAAACAGCGGAGCACAAGCGTTTTTAGAAGTAATCAGTGCTTGATTTTTTTAAAAACACAGTATGTTGAAGCACCAACGCTGGGTGAAGCTTGTCTAGATTTAGTATTTTGTGATAATCAGGATAGAATTGAGGGTGTGGAGGTGATTGAACCACTATGGTCAAATGACCATAATACAGTGGAACCTCGGTTTGCGAGTAACTTGGTTTACGAGTGTTTTGCAAGACGAGCAAAAATTTTTAAGAAATTTTGACTTGATAAATGAGCGATGTCTTGCAATACGAGCAGTATGGATACACTTTGTCTGCTGAGCGTCATGCGATCACAACTGAGCTGATGGTGGTTCTCTCTCTCCTTATCTCTCTCGCTCGCCCAGCGCATCTCTCTCTCTCTCTCTCTTTCTTCTCTTCTCTTGAGGGCAATCGTCTCCTATTCTCTGTCTGCATGTCCGCGATTATTTTTGGATACGCTTATACGGCGAACAGCTACAGCGCTGGGAGACTGCGATTGCTTTGGGACGCTCTTCCGTGTGTCGTCCCATTGGGTGGAATCCCACAAGAGTTTAGAAACTCACTCACACCTGCCGTGATTCTTTTCAAAGGTAAAGTGCAGGTTAATTTGTTTTATGTATTTTTAGTTTATATTTTGTATTAATCATTTTTATATGAATACTTTTGGGTTGTGGAACGAATCATCCAAGTTTCCATTATTTCTTATGGGGAAATTCACTTTGATATACAAGTGCTTTGGACTGTGAACACATTTCTGGAATTATGCTCGCAAACCGAGGTTCCACTGTATAATACAATTCTAAGTGTTTTCGATGAGTGAAGATTCAAAGACTAAAACTGTCACATTAACCTTGGTGGGGAAAATTTTGAGCAGATGCAGCAAAGTCTAAGGAAGACAGACTGAGATACACTGCACCTTGACTGTCTCCACACTTGAAAGTTTAACATGTTTAAAGTTTAGTAGGAAAGCTAAAAGACAGGAATATAGCAGGTATGATGAAAGAAGACCCAAACAGATTTAGTATTTTAGTAGTAAAAGAAGAGTCAAGGAGGAGGTGAAGTGCATCAGGAATAGTAAAGGGGAATAAAAAAAAAAAAATCTAGACAGTGAAATAGCGAATGCTCTAAACTCACATTTTTCTGTGGTCTTCATAAGTGAGGAAGTAGATAACCTCCTGGGGTAAAAGGGACTACTAAGGAGGTTCTCGGGGATTTGGAAATTGTAGTGGGAGAAGTACTGCTTAGATTAAATAAGCTGAAATCAAAAATATCCAAGACCAG
Organism: Polypterus senegalus; assembly: GCF_016835505.1. Lineage (NCBI taxonomy): Eukaryota > Metazoa > Chordata > Cladistia > Polypteriformes > Polypteridae > Polypterus > Polypterus senegalus. Next base: position 130,183,356 of record NC_053156.1, on the reverse strand, counting down.
ATAACAATTTACCCTCAAGTTCTTAAGGAGGTTAGCGAGTACCTATATAAACCCTTGACACATATTTACAGGAAGTCACTGTGCACTGGGGAACTTCCAAAGGTCTGAAAAATGGCAAATATCTTCCTGTTATATTGAGACCCTGGCACCCCCCAAATGCTCTTTGCACTGAAATTCTGTGAACGCAGACAGGAGTTGGTTGTCTGCGCGGTTCAACTGCACGTTTGTAGGCTTACTGTGTAATGTGTCTGCCGGTTGGTCACATTTCAAACCAGCCGGTGACCTGGCTGTGGGCTCACTTTCTGTAGGCTCCGGCCCCCCGGGATGTGCTCAAGAAGATGGCCCCTTTGGACAACCCTGAGTATTTCCCCGCTTGATTTGAACATATTTTATTTATGTATTTACTTATTTATTTATAAAGCACTTTAAAAACAACATCAAGGCTGACCAAAGTGCTGTACGATAAAAAACCAACATATCAGACGCACAATAACCAAAGGGTAAATGAAACAGAAACGCATTAAGACATAAGAGCTGAAGAGATTCATAATAAAAAGTACACAGACAGTCAACATATCATACTGGGTTAAAGGCCAGGGAGTAAATGTGTGTTTTTAAATAAGATTTCAAGACAGCAAGTGAAGGATCCTGCCTAATGTGCCACAGCAAATCGTTCCAGAGTTTTGGAGCTGCAGCTGAAAAAGCCGAATCACCTCAGAGTTTGCATCGAGCCTTAGGGACACATAAAAGCATCTTGTCTGCTGACCTGAGAAAGCGAAACGGTACATAAGGACGCAGCAGTTCCGACAAATAAAATTGGTCACAGCCATGAAATGATTTAAAAACAAATACAAGGATCTTAAAATGGATTTGAAAATGAACTGAAAGCCAGTGAAGGGAAGCCAAAATCGGGGTAACGAGCTCATGCTTGCTTGTGCCAGTTAAAAATCGAGCAGCGGCGCTTCACACCAGCTGCAGGTGAGCAATGGAGGCCTGGATATTCCAAAAAGAAGACGAGGGGTTATAAAAGCATGGATCACTGTTTCAAGGTTGCATTTAGACAAAACAGGTTTGATTTTTGACTGCCGCCTCAACTGGAAAAAGCAAGACTTTGCCAGCGTGTTCACATGGCTATCAACTTTTAAAGTGGAATCCATTTTCACCCCTAAATTTGTGATCATGGATTTTTCAAATTGAGCCACAGTGGAAAGGTCAATGCAGGGGGTCCCGCTGGTGCCGTTGGGTCTAAATTGCATGCCTTCTGTCTTGTCCTCATTAAAATTTAGAAAATGTAATGCCATCCAACTTCTTATGTCAATAAGGCAATCATGCAGGGGCTGGACAGAACATGGACCAGGGTGCTTCAGAGGGAAATAAACCTGACAGTTGTCTGCATAAAGATGAAAGGAAATACAGTGTTTCAGGAAAAAAGCGTCAAGTGGCAACTGGTACAAGGAGAACAGAAGAGGTCCCAGGATGGAGCCTTGTGGTAACCCCGGGGAAGGGCAACAGAGGTGGAAGTAAAATCATCTATCTGAGAGATAGGACCTAAACCATAGGAGAGCTGAACCTGTGATGCCCACCCACTGCTCCAGCCTGGAGATGAGGATCTCATGGTCTGTCGTGTCAAAGGTTGCTTATGCTTAAATCCAGAAGCATAAGTAGTACACAGTCCACTGTTAAAAGAATATCATTAAAAACTCTTACCAGAGAGGACTCAGTGCTGTAGTGAGTTTTAAACCCAGACTGGAACACTTCCAGAATTGCATGTTCATCCAGAAAGGACTTCAGTTGGGTATTGATGACTTTTTCCAAGAGTTGGGACAAAAAAGGTAGTTTGGAAATAGGCCTAAAGTTAGACATAACAGAGTGGTCCAGACCCATTTGAAAGCTTTAGGAACCACACTGGAGTTTAAACTACTATTAATAACAGTAAGAACAGAAGGACCCAAGGTAGAAAAGACCTCCTTAAGAAGTCGAGGAGGGACAACATCAAGGGGGGGAGCCAGATGGCTTCATACTGGAAACCAGCTGCTTTAAAAAGGGGAGAGTGACAGGCTCAAAGTGGTCAAACAAAGCCAAGGAGGGGATTCAAATGGTTGGATCATGAGAAGGTGGTGAAATGAGGTGCTTACAACCTTCTTCAAAAAAAAGTAACGACATTTATCGCAAGTTTCCCAGGATTTTAATCTTGGAGCTTTCAAAACCTGATAACACCACCAACTTTCTGTCAAAATTCCAAAAGACACCAGCAGCCTGTCCTTTTTCCGCCTCCGCTCAGCTCTCCTGCACAGACGGGTATTAGCATTTACCCACGGCTCAGAGCGGGGCTTTAGTTGCCTGCTTTTTAATGGGGCCACAGAGTCCAGAGCAGTTTGGCAAGCAGAATTAAATTGAAGTGTTAGCTCCTCAGTATTGGAAGACACCGAGGGCTTTGAGGTCACTTCGTAATTAAAAAGAGCAGAAAACTGAGCAGCAGTGGAAGATTTAAGAGCACAGCAACGCTGAACAGGTGCATGGGGTTTAGCAAACTGACAGAGAAGAACAAAATCAAATAAAACGGGCATATGGTCTGAAAATCCTGTGTCACCAGTTTCCAGATTAAGAACAGATACACTGTGAGAAAAGACGAGATCCAGCGTATGCCCACATTCCTGAGTGGGACCAGTTACAGACTGAATTAGACTAAAAGAGTCCATTAAATCTAAAAAGTCCTTCAGCAAAGGCTTCTCGGTACAATAGACATGAATATTAAAATCCCCAACAATTAAAACTTGGTCGTATTTTGGCATAAATTCTGGAAAGAAATCAGAAAAGTCACTTATAAGATCCTTATTATACTTTGGTGGACGATAAACCACCGCGCAAAGCAGCACAGGAGAACGACTCAACTCAAAAAGACTCCGTTCAAAGCTGGAGAAAGAAACCGCCGCTTACAATCGAAGTTGGATTTGAAGACAATCGCTAAACCTCCACCACGACCTGAGAGCTGCAGGGAATTCAAATACGAGCAGCAAAGTGCTGGACTCGCCGGGAGACAACCAGGTTTCAGTTACACAGAGGAAATCCAATCCATGAGATGTGAAGAAATCCTTTAAGATAAAAAGTTTTGTTCGTTACAGCTCTAGCGTTCACAAGACCCATCGTGTCCGAAGCCGCAATAGTGAGCGGAGTGCGCCATAGGCCGCAAATTCTGGAGATTCGCTCCTTGCCAGCGCAGGAGAAGTGGGCAGGGGCGCGGGGGTGGCATTGCCTGATCCGAACCAAAAACAGGTACCAGCCAGGAGTCCAGAGGGTCCCGGGAGCGCTATGACACAAAAAGGTGAGGAGCCAATCTATGTGGAGCTAGAAAAACTTTGGGAGATTGAGCCAAACAGGCCTTTAACTTCACCAACCGCCCGCCGCGTTAACCTCGGTGTTTGGACCTGGAGCGAGGTAGAGGAATGCCGGTATTCCAGGTAGGAGCTGGGGAGGAGGATAATCTTGTCCTCCGTTGTCCAACTGTACAAGTTTTACAGCAGACAAGCGAAGCTCCAGAAGTGTTTGGCGATCATACATCAGTAGTGAGTTGACATTTTGCATGACACACACAAAAACAGAGAGGGGTAGACGACATGCCACACACACTGGTGCCATCTTTATATATCTCTATCTCTATGTTGATCTTTATCTCTGTATTGAAGCGCTGGGACATGCGAGACTGGGTGGCCATCCTGATACCCAACCCCCCATTTTGACCAGGGTTACTGTGCATGTTGTACAAAACTCCGTATTGAAAGACTTAATGATTATGATTTCTTGAAGCAGTAAGCTCTTCTCCGTTCAGCTATGAGCTCCTTGGCCAGGGGAACAATTTCCGACTGTGTCAAATCAATGTGGGACCCCCTTATCTGAGGACAGGTGCAGAACTTAGTAGAATTCATCCAAAGCTGGTTCTGTGAAGACACCTTTGAGCACTTTGTAGAAAAGCTTGCTGTTGATGTTGTGTTGTCTGGGATAAGCGACTCCCACTGTGGTGAGATGCTCTGGAGTGATGTGAAAGTTCAGTTGGATTTGACCTACAGATTGGAAGGTGCCCGAGCACCTTGGAGGCAGAGGGCTTACCTTAGTCTGGCTCCAGTCCTGTCCAACCATCATGTTCCCACGCCACAGGGGGAGACCCTCCAGGTGGTGGCCTGCGCCGAAGAAACCGTTGAGGAAATCCTGCAGCCAGGACCGAACACAGGTGCTTTCACCGTGACCCGTATGGACATCTGGTTGCCTCCCACCTGCTCAGTCCATGGAGAGTGACTTGGCTGAGGTCTTAAAAACAATAAATAAATAATGTCATGGTCTCGGTTGGCTTAGCTGGGCATGAGGACCCTGCCCTGTTGGACTCTAGTAGTGACCTCTGCGTCATCTTGATCTGATGTGCTCTGGCAGATTACCTGCACATGCATGGAGCGTGTAAACATTTGCTGTGTTCATGGGGATGTGAACGTGTATGAGACTGCACTGCTCCCACCGAAATGTAAGGGACGGATCTTTAAAGTTTGGACTGCCGGATCAGACTCTTTACCGTGGCCTTTCTTGGTTGAGAAGAGGAATCCACTATTCCCACCGGCCTTGTCTGTGTGCAAAGCACCTCTGTTCTTTAGTAGAAAGAGATGAGCTAAACTGCTAACCGTGTCAATCAAGAAACTGGCTTGGAGTTTGAACCTGGTTTGACTAGTGAGGATGGGGACAATCCCTCACCTGGGTTTCTGGGACAGTTGGAGGGTACTTTGCAACAGGCACTTGAACCTACAACTTGCTTTGGGCTCTGGGGAGACATAAGCTGACACACCGACCGAGTTGGTCTGCTTACAACGAGCCAAACGCAGCTTAGATTTTGCATTTGAGCAAGCACATGTCACAGATGATTGCTGCTGTGAGGAGCAGGAGAGGGCCCTAGTTTCACAACTCTCCACTTTTTAATTCAAAATGGCTTCTTGTATTGGGTGATTTCTGATCATATTGGGGGCAGGCTGATTGAACAGTTGATGGGCCAGAGCAGTCTTAGAGATGGAGCTGCAACTAATGATTATTTTGGTAGTCAATTTATTTTTCTATTATTTCATGCCTGACTATTTTGATGCCTGTGTCCTGTGGTTGCACATCCTGTTTTGGGCTCCAGTGCAGGTCTAACGTCTGTCCACCTGTGAATGTCACCCTGATGTCTCTGCATTAACATGATTAAAATTAATAATAATTAAAATAACCAGTGAAACATATGAATTTGAAAATAATCAGATGTTTTATATTAGTGTGACCATCACAATAAAAAAGAAAAATTAAACAATACAATCTAAAGTGCACATAGTCTTTAAACAAAAAGAGTGCATTTAACTTAACCAAAAATGGCCACTGGTGTGTCTTAAAGTCCAAAAGTTTATATAAAGCTTCAATTCAAATAAAATAAAACAATAGTGTACAGTTTATAAAAGATTCAGTTCATATATTCCTGATTGCAGTGCAGGAACATGAGCATTTCGACATGCTCTGGTGTGAGGCTGGCTCTCTTCTTTGAGACAATGTTCCCAGCTGCTGAGAAGAGACGCTCGGAGGGAGTAGAGGTAGCAGGAATACACAAGAATGATTTTCCAGACAGAGACAAATGTTTTAATCATTAAGGATAAGATTAAGCAACACATGGCAAGGACAGGAGTTATTCTGAACAGTCAGCATGGGTTCAGAAGGGGGAGGGCGTGTTTTACTAACATGTTGGAATTCTATAAGGTTGCAACAAAAGGATACGATCAAAGTGGAGCTTATGATATTATTTATCTGGACTTTCAGAAAGCATTTGATAAGGTGCCACATGAGAGGTTGGGCATCGAGTTAAAAGAAGTGGGAGTCCAGGGTGATGTTTTTAGATGGGTGCAGAATTGGCTCAGACACAGGAAGCAGAGGGTGATGGTGCGAGGAACCTCATCAGAACTGGCCACTGCTATTTTTAATATATTAATATATATAAACGATTTACAAACTATATTTAGGAATATAAGTAACAAGCTTGTTAAGTTTGCAGATGATACCAAGATAGGTGGATTAGCAGATAATTTGGAATCCGTTATATCATTACAGAAGGACTTGGATAGCATACAGGCTTGGGCAGATTTGTGGCAGATGAAATTTAATGTCAGTAAATGTAAAGTATTACACATAGGAAGTAAAAATATTAGGTTTGAATACACAATGGGTGGTCGGAAAATCGAGAGTACACCTTATGAGAAGGATTTAGGAGTCATAGTGGACTCTAAGCTATCAACTTCCCAACAGTGTTCAGAAGCCATTAAGAAGGCTAACAGAATGTTAGGTTATATAGCACGATCTGTGGAGTACAAGTCCAAGGAGGTTATGCTCAACCTTTATAATGCACTGGTGAGGCCTCATCTTGAGTACTGTGTGCAGTTTTGGTCTCCAGGCTATAAAAGGACACAGCAGCACTAGAAAAGGTCCAGAGAAGAGCGACTAGGCTGATTCCAGGTCTACAGGGGTTGAATTATGAGGAAAGATTAAAAGAGCTGAGCCTTTACAGTGTGAGATGTGGCCAGCTTGTCATCTCGGCCGCCAGATGGAGCCCTCCCTGCAGTATGGAGGTGCCCTGAAGACCAGCAGGGAGTCATGGGACATGTAGTTTTTATACAAGACCCTGCTGGATACCACAGGGGCCGCAAGAGGGAGCTGCAGGGAGGACCGAAGACTTCTTCGTGCCCTGTAACCCGGAAGTGAGTCAGAGGAAGAGCGACGTGCTTCCGGGGTGAAAAGAAAGGACTTGTACCTGATCCGGAAGCGATTGAGAGTCACATGGACTAGGGATTGGAACACTTCCGGGTCAGGGTATTTAAAAGGACTGTGGGAGCTGAGCTGGGTGGAAGGGTGGCAACGCATCTGGGAGTCGGAGGATTGTTTATTGTAGTTATTGTGTTTATTATATGAGTGTAGTGGAGGAGAGGGTGCTTTGTGCACTGTGGCAATTTATTAAAGTCAAATCTTGGACTTTTACCTGGTGTCTGGAGTCGTGGACAGGGGTTCAAGGGAGCGAGAGCGCCCCCTATCTGTCACAACAGTTTAAGCTTTATCAATTGTAATCTATGAGTGTAAATTATTAGTTATTACAACTTTTGTTACCTGTCCTACTACACTTGCTGGACACACAGGCCGCTGCCTAATATTACTCGATTATGTTTACCTCTGTTGTAAGTCGCTTTGGATAAAAGTGTCTGCCAAGTTAATAAATAAACTCACATTTACTCCTTGAATAAACTGGACATGACATCCATACAACTGGGATGCCTTTGACAACACTGGCTCACAGTTAACTTCATCCCTGCAAATCTATTACAATGTACGGTTCATCAAAGCTGCAGATCAGCTACTGTGTTGCCTAGAATAACCTGAAGTTTCAAAAAAAGTTATAAAATACACCAAATAGCAAACTCAAAATGCTAATCTAAAATTGACATTCTAAGAACACAACAGTCTATGCGCAAGAAGCTAAGAGAAAAGTCTTAGAGAATCCGTAATCTCGGATGATGTGGGATGTGCAATGTGTAGAATTCTCTGGTCGATCGATGGCCCCCTTAAATATTCTTCACTGACGCTGGCACCACTGGCACGGGATGTCAGTATTTTAACTGAATAAGCTAACATTGCTGTTGCCACAGAGTGTCCTCATTGTTAGTAGCCACGCACAGTAACAAAATACAGAAGTAGCTCATTTAACATCAAAAGCACACTCTCTAAAACTTGCAGGCTAAGAAGAAACTGGTCTCGTCAATTTGGTAATAGTTTGGCTCTGAAGTGAACAAAAGTCTTCTCCGGGATTATGTCGCTCATTCAAGAAAGTTGTTGTAAAACATTTACAGATGACAGACTTGCACAGTTTTGTGCGTATAGGCCATCCACCGGACTACACGCTGAAGTTTAGGCCCTACTGCTACGTTTTGTGCTAAAAGTGCAAAATACAAGCTGAGAAGTGCAACATGGGAATAGCGTAGTACAGCCATTTCACGTTATTTAGCCAGGCAAAAATCACGTACAGACAGATGCTGCAAATATTTCATTGTCAATTTGAACGACCTGACAAATGCAGTCATGTCTCGTTTAATGACGGCACGTGGTTCTGACCGCTGCATTGTTAGTTGCTTTCGTCTTTAAGCGCATTGACATATATAAACGTGTGCCTCTGTGTCTGATGTCATTTTTGCTGGGCTGACTTTGGACACAAGGCGCACACCTAGTCGCACTCCAGCAGCACAAAGGGACGTATCTTTGTTTCATTTTCACCACACTGACGTGTCAAGAATACACCTAACCTACCCTAAGATAGATAACCTGACCTCAAGTAGCCTAGAATAATACATACTATCACATAAATTAATAAGAAGTATTGAGGCACAGTAATAACCATAGTGCAGTGAGACCACTTTCAATTGTTTCAACGCTATTCAGTTTCATTTGTTGGATCTCTACGGTGGCGACATTGTTATCGGATATCGGAGTCGTCCCAGCACTCCACAAGAAAACACTTGGCCACATTAGCTTGCTTAGCCTCAACAGCAGATGTGTGCTCCAGTGTCAATATGTCACCTTACATGCTGATCACCTCACATTACTTTGAAGATTGAAAGCTTGAATGTGTCAAAAAAACAAATTAAACACGCAGCCTAAACCGCAGCAGAGGGGCCATGAAAGGCAATGGCGGTCTGGAAGTGAATGAGGGAAAAATAATCTTGTACCTCACACCACATAATGGAGCCAACATTGCTGCTGTGGTGCGATTGCTACGCTGCATAGGCCAAAATTGAAACTGAGCAATCGAGAAGAAGCCCAAAATGAATGAGCGTTTGGTGTCTGCTGAGCCATAAATGGATTCGCTTCAAGGTGCAAAACACACAAAGGCCAAGAAGAGCTGGAACTTCCACAGCATTCTGTTATCACGGTAAGAAATACAATCATGGCCGAAATTAGCGGCACCCCTGGAAATTTCCAGAAAATGTACCATTTCTCCCAGAAAATTGTTGCAAATACAAATGTTTTGGTATACACAAGTTTATTTTCTTTATGTGCATTGGAACAACACAAAAAAAAACAGAGAAAAAAGCCAAATGTGACATCATGTCACACAGAACTGCAAAAATGGGCCGGGCAAAATTATTGGCACCTTTTCAAAATTGTGGGTAAATCGTTTTATTTCAAGCATTTGATGCTCCTTTGAACTCACCAGTGGCAAGAAACAGGTGCTGGCAATATAGCAATCACACCTGGAGCCAGTTAAAATGGAGAAAAGTTGACCTTTCTGTTGTGTGTCTGAGTGTGCCACACTAAGCATGGAGAACAGAAAGAAGAGCAGAGAATTGTCTGAGGACTTGAGAACAAAAAATGTGGAAAAATATCAACAATCTCAAGGCTACAAGTCCATCTCCAGAGATCTTCATGTTCCTTTGTCCGCTGTGCTAGAAGTTCACAATACGTGGCACTATAGCTAATCTCCCTGGACGTGGACAGAAGAGAAAAATTGATAAAAGACTGCAACGAAGGATAGTCCAAATGGTGGATAAACAGCCCCAATCAACTTCAAAACATATTCAAGTTGTTCTGCAGACTCAGGATGAAACAGTGTCAGCTCGAACTATCCATCGACATCTGAACGAAATGAAACGCTATGGCAGGAGAGCCAGGAGGACCCCACTGCTGACAGAGAAACATAAAAAAGCCAGACTGGAGTTTGCCAAAATGTACTTGAGGAAGCCAAAATCCTTCTGGGCGAACGTCTTGTGGACAGATGAGACCAAGGTAGAGCTTTTTGGAAAAGCTCATCATTCTACTGTTTACAGAAAATGGAATGAGGCCTACGAAGAAAAGAACACAGTACCTACAGTCAAACATGGTGGAGGTTCTAAGATGTTTTCAGGATGTTTTGCTGCCTCTGGCACTGGATGCCTTGACTGTGTGCAAGGCATCATGCAATCTGAAGACTACCAAAAGATATTGGGGCGCAATGTAGGGCATAATGTCAGAAAGCTGGGTCTGCGTCAGAGGTCATGGGTTTTCCAGCAGGACAATGACCCAAACATACCTCTAAAAGCACCCAGAAATGGTTGAAGACAAAGCACTAGAGAGTCCTGAAGTGGCCAGCAATGAGTCCGGATCTAAATCCGATTGAACACTTATGGAGAGATCTTAAAATTGCTGTTGGGAGAAGGCGCCCTTCAAATCTGAGAGACCTTGAGCAGTTTGCAAAAGAAGAGTGATCGGAAATTCCAGTTGAGAGGTGTCACAAGCTTGTTGATGGTTATAGGAAGCGCTTGATTTCAGTTACTTTTTCCAAAGGGCGTGCAACCAAATATTAAGTTGAGGGTGCCAATAATTTTGTCCAGCCCGGTTTTTGAATTTTGTGCGAAATGTCAGATTTAGCTTTTTTTTCTCTTTTTTTTTGTCTTGTTCCAATGCACATAATGGAAATAAATATGTGTATACCAAAACATTTGTAATTGCAATAATCTTCTGGGAGAAATGGTGCATTTTCTGGGAAAATTCCAGGGGTGCTGATAATTTCAGCCATGACTGTAAGCTAATGATAGTCTGGAAATATTTATAGACCCCCTGAACTGCAGCTGCTTTTTAATTTAAGTAATTTGTCTCATTAGGATTGTGTGGCGAGCCAGGGAATCAACCTAGAAGCTGCTAGAAGGGATCCCAGAAGAAGCTCCAGCAATTGGGGGTATGTTGCCAATGACAGGAGATGGCGTCCACTTCCTGCCCTGTCCTGACAACACATCAGCATCCTGGAGGCTGTAGACATCACTCTTGTGCCCCTCTTGGAGTTTACTCGTATTCTTTCATGTGAAAATTACTGAGAGTTTCATCCCTTCTGCTAACAGTACCTCTGATAAAGCATAACGTTCTACAGGAGGACGAGAACGACATCAGATTAGCAGCAGCAGCCATCAATAAAAAAAGAAAGAGGGAAGCAACCGACTTAAAATATGAAGACAAAAGGTTAGTAATAATCTTCTTATATAATACACTACCGTGGCTGTCTGTTCGTCTATCCAGGATTTTAAATCCCCTGTAGCTCACAAATCATTTGAACTGTTGACCTGAAATTTCGTACACATATACTACGTGATGTCTACTATCAGCTTTCAGGGTGATGATTGACCTCCAAGGTTATTCCTCTTTTAATTTTTATTTTGTTTTACTGTAGAATCAACTCTTGACAGCATTCTCATTCCCACCTTCTCCCACACTTCCCCTACCTCTTCATATCTTAAATCCTTCTTGAGGAAAATTGAAGACTTAAGTGCCAGCTTAAGAAGAAAGAATAAAGATGAAAGACGCCTCACGCCTGGACAAACTTGTTAAGAAGGCAGGCTCCATTGTAGGATTAAAGCTGGACAGTTTAACATCTGTGGCAGAGCGACGGGCACTAAGCAAACTCCTGTCAATGATGAATAATCCACTGCATCCACTGAACAGTGTCATTCCAGGCAGAGGAGTAGCTTCAGTGACAGACTTTTGTCACTGTCTTGCACCACTGATAGACTGAGAGATCGTTCCTCCCCACACTATGCGACTCTTCAATTCCACCGGGAGTAAATGTGAACATTAATTTTATTTTAATTCTTTTCATTTTTATTACTATTTAATTTAATATTGTTTCTTTGTATCAGTATACTGCTGCTGGATTAGGTGAATTTCCCCTTGGGATTAATAAAGTATCTATCTATCTATCTTAAGTGAAAAATATCTATCTATCTATCTTAAGTGAAAAATGTATTAAAACATACTAAGTAATTGCAGCACAAACGCTGACTTAATCAGTTTTAACGCGAAAAGATGCCGACAAAAGAAGAGAAGCAGCGGGCCGCTAGGGTAGAGAAAAGAAGAGCCGCTCAGGAAGCAGCAAGCACGTCAACCTGAGCAAATGAACGCTGAACGTACAGAGAAAGAGGATGAAAACTATGAATGCTCAAGTCAAGTGTATTCACTGCATGTTATCGTGCAGTACGCCGTTACTGGTAGCTTAATAATACTGCTACATCCATGTTAATTGGGTGGCGGGTGCCATGCTGATACATCTGCTACTGAACAAAAAAAAAGTCAAGATGGTAAAACTGAGCGGCCAGCATCTACCATATGAAGATCAGGAGAGCAAGCTGAACATATTCCAGCACAACTGCCATGGAAAAGCAGAGAGCCCACTCTGGACTGTCTTCTTGGGAAAGCAGTAACGACACTCGGCCTCGGTGTAGAGCAACGGGCAAAGCCCGGATAACACGTTAAGGGCCTGTCCCATCACACAGCTTTTAAAGACTTCATAGGTATAACCTTAGCATGTCAGAGGCGATCACCACATGCTGCAATGACCGCCAGTCACACAGTCTCACATGTCCAGTGACTCGGCCAACTTGACTGAACTCTGTGTATGTGAGAGCTGACGACCGGTGGTGCACTAAAGCCAGAAATGCAAAATGTATAGTGCAGCTACGAGGAGTAATAAACATGGGTGCTTTCGACCTGGCAAACAAAAGACAAAAGTGTCTGTCAGATGTTGCAAGTTTTGTGAATAACGATAGAATAGAAAAAAAAAAATGGGGGGTCTGAACCCACCATACCTGTAAAACCTTGACACTGGCAGCACATTATTAGCTGTCAGAAAAAGTCGCTCACAATCCTTTGGATGTGTGAAAATGTGCTGTTTGAATGCTCAAATTTGACACCCCGACCCCCAACCAACATTGTCTAGTTGTGTAATCTGCCATCTCCCAGTGACAAGATTAGCAACGGCAGCCATTAAGTCTGACATACCCTCTTGCAGGAAGAAGTGGTTGACAGAGTTAACAACTGGCTGCTGCTTCGCCTCATGCAAGAAACTGCCCAAGCATACAGTGGGGTGTTGTGTCTGTGCGACAAGCCTGCCATGTGGAGCTCTTTCCAGAGCAACGGTCTGCCAAACCTTTACTGCAGCAAAATACCACCAGATATTAGCAGTACAGACTTTATGAACTTCTTCAATGAGAAAATTAAAAATTTAAGATCCCAGATCACAGCACCACAGTACAAACCGCATACTAGCTTAGCAGACCCTGCCTCGCATTGCATTCAGCACTTTAATAATTTTAATCCTGTAACTGAGCAGGAAGTCTTAACTTTAATTACTAAAATGAAGCCCACTACTTGTTCCCTAGATCCAGTGCCAACAAAACTAGTAAAAGTGCAATGGATGTTCTTGCAGCCTATTCTAAACATTATCAATAGTTCATTATTGCATGGCACAGTACCTGATGCACTAAAAGTGTCAGTCATTAAACCTTTACTTAAAAGTCAGACCTAGACCCACACATACTAAATAATTATAGGCCTATTTCAAATTTACCATTTCTCTCTAAAATACTAGAAAAAGTAGTCGCCAGTCAGCTTAAGTCACACCTTACGCATTACAATTTATTTGAGAAATTCCAGTCTGGTTTCCACACTGGTCATAGTACAGAAACTGCACTAACACAGGTTGTAAATGACATTCTGATATCCTCTGATGAAGGAAACTCCACTGTAATTATGTTGTTAGACTTAAGTGCAGCATTTGACACCATTGACCATTCTATTTTACTGCACAGGCTAGAAAACGATGTTGGGCTTACAGGCCCCGTGCTCGCTTGGTTTAGTTCTTATTTATCAAATCGATTCCAATATGTACAGAAATGTGCTGACAGCATTACATCATTATTCACAGAAGTTCAATATGGTGTCCCGCATGGCTCAGTACTGGGACCTTTACTGTTTTCACTTTACATGCTTCCACTGGGATCTCTCATTAGGAAACATAATGTTAATTTTCACTCGTATGCAGATGACACCCAGTTATACCTTTCATTTAAATCAAATGAAGTTTCTCTGATGTTGTCTTTAATTAGTTGTGTTAGTGAATTAAAGGAATGGATGAATGAGAACTACTTGTCTTTAAATACAGATAAAACAGAGATGTTAATTGTTGGAGGGAATGACGCTGATCACAATAATATTCTGTCATCATTTAACTCAGTTGGAATCACCATTAATTTTATTGAATTAGCCAGCAATCTGGGAGTTATCTTAGATTATAGCATGTCACTTAAAGTGCACACTGCGAAAATATCCATAACATGCTTCTTCCATCTTAAAAATATTGGATATTTAAAGGATTTTCAAATATGTAGGATACCAAGAAATGAATTTCAAGTAGGATTGACTACGGCAATGCGTTGTTCACTGGCTGCTCGAACAAGAAAAATGCAAACACATAACTCCAGTTCCTAAGTCCATACACAGGGCAGATTTCAAAATCCTCCTTTTAACATAAAAAGCCTTAAATGGCCAAAACCCTGCGTATGACTGCAAAGATTACTAAAATAACAGTAGGAGGTCAAGCTTTTAGTTACAGGGTCCCTAAACTGTGGAATGGCCTGCTTGCTACTATATATATATATAGAGATGCTCCTTCGGTCTCAGCTTTCAAAACCCAGCTGAAGACTCAGGTTTCCAGTTTAGCATACCCCGAGTAGAGCTGCTGATTAGCTATGCATACTCCATCTCTGTGGTTAGTCATCAGTAGTAAAGTATAAGTAATATGATATTTATAATCTGTTACTACCCCTTGCCAACTCACTCTGCTTCTCTTCTCTGTACTCACAAGTGGCACTTGGTGCCACTGATCTACTGCCAAGTTGTTTGCCTGCCTTTGTCAATGTCACCTCTGATAAAGGAGCACTGGAATCATCAGGTAAAAGAGTCCTTTCATCTGTGAAATTGCCAGTAGGGGGAGGCAGCTTATTGGTCAAGGTCTCCAGGAGTATGAGCAAATCTTTATCCTCATATTTGATTGGTCTATATTTACTTAGGTGTATAATCTATTATTGCATTTTGCAATTTTCTGTAGTTTGTACTATTACTATTGTACTATTGTATTATTTTCCAGAGGTGGCAATGAAAGATTGACCAGCTAGCTCTTTGGAGAGGATTACTTGTATTGTTTCGTGTTTATCCCATTTTCTTGACAACTATTGCACGTCCAACCTACCTGGAATGGGGTCTCTCTCTTAATTGCCTTTCCCAAGATTCCTTTCATTTTTTCCCCCTATAAGGATATTTTTTTTTGTCATTTTTATTGTCCTCTTAGGGAGTTGAAGCTGGAGGGCTGTCAAAAAACTGGGCCTGTTAAAATCCACTGCAGCACTTGTTTTATGATTTTGGGCTGTACAAGAAATTGTTGTTCTAAAGCTTCAAAGCATATACTGTATACATACATATATCTCTGTTTTTATGATATTTATTCTTAAATTCACTTCACTGTGCAAGTACACTTGAGATGGTAAATTAATGTACAGCAAAGGAGGAACAGAATCAAACTATCTATTGAAATTCTGACCGAGACCTGCCGTTATCACTTTTTGTGATCTTTCACTCTGGTGCAAATCTATAATTTGTTGCTCTAGACTGCCAAATAATTTTACAGTATTCAGAAAATATACTTGTAAATCTGACAATATTATGCCATAGCAGACATGAGTCCTGCCCCAACAGAAAAGAAGACCAGACAAGCTAATACAAAATGGATTGTGCTTCTTTACCCAAACATTTATTTGACTTTAAACTTAAGAGTTAGAACAGATGAGTTTCGGGTGAAACAGGCCCCAACAGGCAGTGCCCATCCATCCACCGAAGACCTCCTCTACACACCACCGTCATTGACACACTTCCCATGCTAATGCGTATGTGCTAGAAGCAGATTTGCTTCCTTCTCTCACTTTTGTCACTCTGCCTAACACCAGCAGCCTTGTCCACTGTTGAGTCCGTTTTCTCAAATATGACAAAGACAGCAGATTTGGATTGGCATTCTCACAAAGTAACTAAACACTCAAGTGTGTCCTATAACTAACCAAAGAAAACCCATTAAAATGAAAAAGTACATTTTTATTTTGATAGCCAACAAAAAAATACATCAGTAGTATTTCTGACTCCACCCACTAACTGCTAGTTTATACTGGTTAAGATGATGACCAGTTTAGGAGGAAAAAAAAAAAACAGAATAGCAAACTTACAGTTGCTTTAACTTTTAGATACAATTCTGAACGTATAATGTACGCATTAAGGGGAGAATCAAATTGATTTGCTTGCTGTAGGTACTAGTTATCATTCTTAAAGGTTTTACTCCAAGTGTGTAAGTAGAAAATTAAGATAAAGGCCACAAATGCATTTTTGGCTTACAGTGAGCTCAGCTGAGATATCTTCCCCTACACCTTATCATACGTGGGAGGGGAACACCAAAATACAAGAGTCTCTTATTGTGTGAGACGCCATTTGCCCATTGCTGTTTTCTTTAGACGAGTGGCACTTGCTGTCAATGTTCTTAATTTATTCAAAGTTTAGTTTTAGCTGCACATTACACAAATACTTCTCAGCCATTCAAGGCGATTACTGCCCTGCTGTTCACAGTGCCATATTAGGAGTATAATACTGTGCACTGCAACCAACAAGTTTAAGTCAGCATTGGACAGAATAAACTTCTGATTGGTGCGGAAGAAGAATTAAAAAAAAAAAAAACCTGTCCATGAAACAGTTCTTGCTGCAAGCCCCTTTTCATTATACAGCATGGCGAATTTTTCACAGTTTACCACACAGACAGCATTCTATCTTAAATACTTCAACAGTTTATAACAAGACAAACTACTTAAATGATTTAAAACAAATCTCCTCTGAAAGCCCAATAATTACAATTTGTTTACGTGTCCCAATCGCCTCTGGCCCTTTACCTACACCCATGTTCTTTGGACTGCCTGACGGTGAACTTGATTGTGGGTAATAATTTGTGATTATTTTGTATACAGAAGTGCAATAACATGGTGGTGTAATCTTATTTTTTTTGACGGCCGTTACTTACAGCCACTTATCAATAAAGCATTTAGTCATTTTTTTCCCTGTTAAGACTGGAAAGTGTTTTCTCTTTGGGTGAACTACTAGAAAAACCTGGGGACTGTGATGGTGTGCTGGTGTCTGTATTATGTTCTGCAACATCCATGTTGGCATCCACAGCAGAGCTGCCGTCCAAACTCAAGGGAGAACCAGACGTGACAGGAGCAGGACCCGACTCATGCAGAGAGTTAATGAGGCCAGCTTCATTCATTTCAATGACTTCAAAATCAGCATCATTCCACTGTTCAGCCTCATCTTCCTCTTCATAATCACCATTGAAAGCAGAGTCTGATGACAACAGGGCTTTGCGATCCTCGCTGTCTTCCCTCAAATTATTGCCATCCCTCGATTTTCTTCCATCGGCACCTGAAGTAGATGCTAACTTATACATCACTGGAAAAATAATGGCAGTCATGGCAGATGTTCCCAGAGCTGTGTACATGAGCAATGGGTAATCTTGCAGTATCCCCATTAGGTATCCCACTACTGCTGGAATCACCATTTCACCCAAGGCAGCCCCAACCACAAATACTGCAGCAGAACGCCCTGTTACGGTGGTATACTGCTCTACCCATGAAATTCCACTTGGGAAAGTTGTGGCCATTGAGGCACCATAGATAGCCGTGCATATCCACAAGACTACAGAGTTACGGCAGTAAAGTGTGAGTAACAATGATGAGACTGTGCAACCCACCAAGCTAAGAAGAATCATGGTGCCTGGGTGTAGACATGCAGCAAAAAAAATAGCCAGACCACGGGCAGCTGCAAAAGTACCCCAAAAAAGGGAATTAAGACCGGCTGCCCTGCTCTCATCCATACCAGCAAAGTCTTTAGTATACGTGAAAATGTAAGAGCCATAAGAAACCTCTGCTCCAACATACCAAAAGAAAAATAAAAACAGCAACCCAATGAGAGCATTATGGTGCTTGGCCACCAGTGGTTTTTCTGCAGAGGCTTTTGTTTTCTCTCGAGATGGACTACTTCTAGAGTACAGCAGGAAAAAAATCAAAGATACTAGCAGAATAAAAGTCCCAATGACGATATAGGCCCACATGGACTTCAGATAAGCAGCCTTACTGTTGTTTACAGTTATAAATTTTACGGTTTGATGCAGCTGGGGGTTTGTGACAGACTTTGGCGTCTCTCTGACTTCCACACTCATATTTGTGCCTGAAGTGGAGCTCATGGTGGGCATGTTACCCAGGAGTAATTTGGCAAGGATTGGAGAAACAAAAGCTCCTAGGGCAAAGCTGAAGTGCAAAGCTTGCATATGTGGTCCTGCCTGCTCTCCCCAGGTGTTCAGAGTAAGAACATTTCCACCTGCAAAGAAATGCAAATATATATATATATTACAAGTGTATTTTTTATCAAAGAGACACAACTTTGATTAATGTATTTCACACTAATATTACACAATCAAAACATAATCTATTGGACTAACGCTCCAATATGTCACATCAAAATTAGCTGCATTTTCCACATTAAACTTCAACTTGTCAAGGTAGAAATGTACAGTGTGAAAGCTTAATGGCCATATTGCCTTTATATTTTCAAGGAAACAAAGTGTAACAAATATAGTGCAGTAGTTACCATTAACTTTTATTTATTTAAGTGTATAAAAGTACTGGAATTCATTTACTACTGTTACTGCCTTGCTTACAACCTTTTTTACACATCATGCTAAACCATTTATTCACAGTAAAATCACTACTGTACTACTACTGTGCCATTTTGTTTCAAAATGTAGAAAACCCTATTTATCTCAGGAATTGGCTTAGAGAGTTAAAACTGTGTAAAGAAGACCTAAATGTTCTTGTTTTTAATTTTGCACACATTTGAAAATGTGACTTGACAAGATAATGCACAAGAGTAATTTCCAGTATGAGTTCACGGAATTACCAGAAGCAAAGAAATTAGCAGTAATAAAACCATAACAACACACTTTAAACAAACCTTCCCATGTAATTTGGTAAATATCACGTTTTATAGAAGATGAAGAAAGAAAACTGACATTCTCTCAACATTCATAGGGTTAGCGTTAGCATTACCACAGACTGTATCACAGAGAAAGCAAGAACAGCAGCCACAATGACTGAACACTGAGCACTTTTAGGGATGTACTCAGATATACAGTATGTAAATAGTTCATTCTTGTTTTGATAAAATGTCAGTGTGGGCAGCAGCAAGGATATCACAGAGCACTATGGGACACTTAGCTTTATCAGCAAAACACTGGCATTACTTAGGGCTGTGTTTCTTAAACTATGGTTGCCACATTATTGTATAGTATAATTGGCAGAGTTTATCCAAGTGCGAATTCTGTGTAGAGTGATGAATCTCCTTCTATTTAGCATACTATTTACTGTGGTAGTGTGTGAAGCAATGATGTGGACGTGTCACAGACAACTTTTGTGTCTATGGCAGGAAAATCCCTTCTTCCACTTTCTTAACCTTCTTATCCATGGGAGGATTGCTGAGCCAACAGCAACCTACAACAGTCAAACTGAGATAACTGACAAGCAAAACACATGTAAGAAAGGTGGTGAGATGAGGGAATGACACAAATAAGCTTGTAGGGTGAAAGGACAGCAGTGCTAGCTTGGAATGAAAATAACAGATGCAGCATAAAATGTGACAAAGTGTCATCACGCCCAGAATGAAACAGTTGCAGGTTAAGAGCCTTGCTCAAGGGCCCAATGAAGTGGAACGACTTCTGGTATTTATGGGATTCAAATCAGCAACCTTCCGATTGCCAGTGCAGATCCCTAGCCTCAGAGCCATCATGCCGCCCTCTAATAATCATTGGTTTTAATAAAAATATGACTTCTACTTTTCTATTTCAGCAATATTTATAGGAAAAATATGCCTGAAAGGATACAAAAATGTTTTCTTTATTATAGGCGTGGTGATATGACCAATTGTTACCCCTTTCAAGGAGACTGCCAGATTACTGAAAATAAAGCATTTAAAAGTGTATCATCCTCAAACCGGCGGATTATCTATGTATGCTTCTGCTGTCATTATGAACATCACCTTTTGGGTATGGAACCAATTTTTTTTACTTGGGTCCTTAGACTAAAATGTTTAATCTCAGATTTAAAGCCTTTGTTTATTTGCACTAGTGAAAATATGTGTGAGCCTAATATATAATTGGTAGAAAGTTGCAAAAAAAAAAAAAAATCACTATAGTTACCAGCTTATTGAAATTGGCACCTCTATACTGTAGCAAATAATCATGGACTTGAACCAGTTCATGTTTGCTTGACTTACAGCACACTGACACACACTGACACACACATGCGCATTCACAGGGAATGCTCATGATGTTCATAGAGAAAACGTAGGTTAACAAAAATAAAGGCACAATGCTGGAATATTATAAAGAAATACTTACTGTTTTCATTTGCATTGCATCTCCTGCAAATGAACCTTCATCACAAATTAATGAATTCCATAGGGACAAGTTAGTGTTGGGAATCATACAATTTTCCATGAGTAACTATTGTAACCACCATTATGGTTTTCATGTTTTTTTACATTACATTTAATTGCATTGTATATTATACACAGACTAGGCAATTTACTCGTGGAAACCTTTAAGAGAGGCACCACCTTCACAATTTTGACAACTACATGTTTTGAGGCACTTGTACCACTATCTTTTTTTGTGCTAGTAAGTCAGGACAAAATTTCAGGAAGCTTAAAGTGTTTCCTCAAGCATCTTTTAAGTACACTGGTAATCACACATATTTTTGAATCTAGAAAGACCACCATACACACCTGTATCCAAAAAGCCCATAGTTATTCCAATGATTGACATTAAAACTGTCAAGAGCAGTGCTTTTTTACAAAAAGGAATAGCAAATAATCCAAAGGCTGTAATTAGCATAGAGAATCCTACAAAAAAGAAAAAAGAAAATAGTTTACTTTTCATTTGTAACAAAACTTTACAAAGATGTTTGCTTTAGTATAAGAATATATTACTAGCCAGGATGTGTACAATTCCTTTAACAAAATGTGTCAATGCTATAATAATTCAATTATTCAGATATACTGAGTAAATCCATTAGGCAAATGAAATATGTTGCACCTCTGTGTTAGTGCAACAGGCAACAAAAATATAATGGGATGACTCGCAGCATTAGCCTTCCAACTGACATTGTATCTCTTATGTGAAAAAATGGACTTAAATCTACAGCAGTGTGAACACACACCCCTTACCCAGCAGAAGATGGTGGTTTACGCAGTCAAACAGGACTCCACCCACCACAGATCCACCAATGTAGCCCATAGATCTACCAACAAAGATGTAGGAAATGTTGCTGATATTTTTTTTCACATTAATAGCCAAATCTTCAAATGTTGGTCCCAATACTGCAATGCTCATGCCCTAGGATAAAAAAAAAATGTTTGTGCCATCATTTCTCTGTGGAAATGTAAACAAAGACTTGTTCAATTTACTTCAGTTACATCAAGCAAATTAAGCCATGAAATTATTACAGCATGAATTTTTCTTGTAATCCTTAAATGCATATATAAACCCCCAGCCTTAAATTTTAACACTTCTGCAAGAGTATCTAATACACTTCATACAAACTAAAAAAAAACAACCAAAAGCACATTATTCAAACCCAGACAACTGATGTTGCATTCTGGAAGTAATTACAGAGGCTTTACGGCCCAAGAGAGTGTGGGACTTAGTCCTCAAGTCTTAAGATCCCTGAACATGCTCCTGTACACGTGCCACTTTCTAGGTTATCAGTAGCCATTTCCTTCTTTCCACATTCATTTTTACTCTTCTTCAATTGATACAACTTCAACTGCAGTGAATTTATTTAAAGGTTACTATCTAGAATAAAAAGACTGAATTTGTGAAAGAATAAAAATCCTTAATAAGCTATATTGAAAAAGAAACATCACATATGCGATCCATTCAAATAAATAGACTGCTCTACTTTATTAACACATAAACGTAAGAAAGTTCATTAAAAGACACAATACAAAATATAGTCAAACACATGTTGAACCTTCGCTCCATTTTGTGAATGTCAGCTTTGTGACATAATATTTATGCTTAGTTTAGTGTTACACTGACCTTAATACGTAATAAATTACTATTACGATGAATAACTAAAACTGTTTAATTTGGAGACACTTTTGCCTTGCCCCATTTTTCCAACCCTGCCAGTCTCACAATGAAAAGAAAACCCACAATATAGTCTGCCACCACCACAGTTCAGTGTGGGGATTGTGTCTTTTAGGCAATGCGCTACTGTATGTATGTGGTAAGATGACAAGACTCATTTCCACGTTCTTTGCGTGGCTCCCATGTACTTTTTTACTTTCCAAAAAAGGCTTCCTCGCCATTCTACTGTAAAACTCAGATTGGCAAGCTGATTCACAGATGTAATTCACTGCACATCCTTAACAATTTACTTGTGGACTCTTGACTGCTGCTTTGACCAGTTTTCTTCCTGATTGGCTACTGAGCTGTACAGTAAGAGGATGACCTGCTCTTGAAACATTCTGGGAAACTGAGTGTCCTCCAATGCCTCACAATTGACTATACAGAGTTCCAGGGATATTCTTTGTCTTTGATGTCTTTCTACAGTATATCCCTCATATGACTTACGTCTGACAAGAATTCTGCTCAGTTCTTGGGTAAATAGTTTCATTTTTATATTGGTTTGTATGTAATGACTAACATGGAATTTAACATAGACAGATGTATTTGCCCTTATAAAAGCAAATGAACTCAATTTAAACTGTAATGGCGCAAAACTAAAACTGTGCTTTTTAATGATAGTAAATGCCAAATAGGTTTTTAAAGTATTATAGCACATGAAAATGCCAAGTATGTTCTGTTAACCAAATAAAAAATATACACAGCATACTGTGGTAGGTGGGTGGGGAATACTTGCCTACATTTTTCTTCACTATTACACTACAATTACAGTGAAATTAAAATATCAATGAGTAAATAATTGTTACATTGTATATGGTGAAATGCTAATCCATTCATTTTCCAACCCGCTATATCCTAACTACTGGGTCATGGGGGTCTGCTGGGGCAAGGTAGGGGACAAATCCCGGGCAGGGCGCCAGCCCACCGCAGGACACACACACACCCACACATCAAGCACACACCAGAGACAATTTAGAAATGCTGATACGCCTAACCTACATGTCTTTGGACTGTGGGAGGAAACCAGAGCACCCAGAGGAAACCCATGCAGACACGAAGAGAACATGCAAACACCACGTAGGGAGGGCCCAGGAAGCAAACCCAGGTCTCCTTACTGTGAGGCAGCAGCGCTACCACTGTGCCAAAAAAATCAAATCAGTAATGTCAGACTAAAAAGATACATTCTCAGAAGTTATCAACCACATGTGACAGACACCCTGGGGACTATACACACTAAAACCTGCTGATATTTAGCACAACGGAATATTTGTTGTCAGTGCATTTGAAGGCCATACACATCACACTCCACCACAAAATGGGGTGATGTCAATGACCAACAGCAATATACCAGACTTTTTACTCCTCAGGAGGATAGAAAAAAATATCTGGGAACAAAAACCAAACAATTACTGGTACGTATAGCTTTGAGCAACATGAAAGGGTAATAAAAAGCCAAATGATTTTTTTTTTCATTTCCACACCTCTATATTTTTTGTACAACATTAATAAGCAGAAAAGCATATATCATATGCACATATAATCAGACTGCAACATTATCAATAGTCTGATTGATTACTACACATTTTCCTTGTATTGACTTTTAAATCAGAAGTTTTAGGTGAAATTTTGCCAAGACTTCCATAATGTTGATTTAGGTCTTGAAATAGCACATATATCAGACAAATGCATATTCAAACAGATTTCACCCAGAACAGATGAGCCAAAAGATAATACAACAAAGCGTACCTTTCTTGGTTTATAATTCTGAAAAACACTGGTGATGTGACTGCAAGGTGTTTCATGGTTTTTGCCTCTCACGGGAACCATCCCTGCTGAGTACTGTAGCTGGCTGAGCCTACACTGCAGCAACACTTTTGGTATATGACTCCACAACATAACAAGAAAACTGGCCTACTTTTTTTAGTATTTTGAAAACAATTCAATTCCACTATTTCTATTGTTTCATCTTAGCTTAGCTTTGGGCTTCAGAAATGATAAACAAGGATCACAATCTGTACTCATTAATACTGACCTTAATAAATTAGTAATGCAAAGATGTAACTGCACAGACAAAACAATGGTATCATCTTGACTATTCTTAAATAATAAATTAAGTATTTTTCAAGTTGGACCACAAAAAGTTGTGCTGTTACAGTAAGTGAAGCACTTTTAAGAAATTAAAAAAAATAATGTGCCTGTTTTTGTGGTTTAAAATGGCATCGATAGGATACAGGCACAAACGTGAAAATAAAAGTATTAAAACTTACCAAATACTTCCACTTTGAAGCAGCAAATTTTTTGACTTCAGAAAACATCTTTATGAGTAGGGATGTTGCAAGAACCAATATTTCAGCACTAATCTGGTACCAAACTAACACTTATGTACCAGGAAATCTGTACTGCACTCATGAATAACAGCAAGTAGTCAAATTAATCTGGAATGTAACAATGAGAAAATTGGCATAAATTCTCTTGCTTGTAATGAGTACTTCTACAGATAACTCCTCAGTTGCTGGGGTGCAACTTACACACATCTAAAGTTATGCATAAGGGACTGTGGGATAAGGGTGGACAGCAAGTTCAAACAATAGCTAAAGCAAGTGAACATCAACACAAGATTTAAATAAAGGGAATATTTGGCTTGTCAACAACAGTGATAACATGAGTTGCTCTACTTGTTAATACCAACAGCGTTTCAATGCTTTGACAGACCAGGCACATCCCCCTATTAATAAGATGTGTACTCGGTTAATAGAGATGTGTAATTGCTGAAGCACGCAGCTAGTAGGACAATCAAAAGGGCATACTTCATTGATAAATATGAATCTGCAAACACTGAATTTATGTCATTTCTTTGGCTTTTGAAGGCGAACGTACCATTCATTAGTATAACCTACAAGTGAAACCACACGTCATATGGTTAAATGGTACATTAAAAATGTAACGCTGTGTCGAAGTTAAAAACTTGTTCAGCACAGATAACGACAGCCCAAGTAATTTTCAAATTCTGGATTTGTACACAGGCATAAGCAAAAACAAAATCTGATCACTCACACAAACTGCAAAACAAAGGGTATTTAACATGCAGACCCCCGTGACCCTATAGTTAGGATATAGCGGGTCGGATTATGGATGGATGTAAAACTGACAAGTTTGATTTTAAACTGGGAGTTTTAAAGTTGGGGTAAATTTAAAAAAGAAAGGAGAGACAGATTTGGAAATTAAAGCACCATGAATTTTTAACATTTCAAAGTTGAACTGATTTGAATAATACACTAAATATTACTTTTTAGTAATATTTTTTAACAAGCTAATGATACAAATATAAATTCTGCAGTAACAAAAATTACAAACGTGATTGGTTTACTGACGGACCATACTTTAAAGTTGTTTTTGTAAAAATACAGTATATACCTTTTTTAAAGAGTTGGCTTAAATGGAAATATCTGGAATCTTGTACTTCACTAATTCAACAGTACATATACAATGATGTTTAATTTTTTATATTTATTATGTATTTAAGTTGTACTTTTCAGTTACTGGACAGAAAATGTCAGAATAAATTTAGAAAGCACATGGTAAGATAAATCAGGAAGTTCATGATGATATCATTCTTTATAAACCCTATGCTGAAATCCCCTGAACATCTTAATTCATCTATTAATTCAAAGCTTTGCAATGTATTTTGATATTTATGAATGCCAATATTAGTTTAGTTAAATGATAGCTGGGTAACTACTTAATGGATATGCCAGTATTTTACAGCTGTTGTTACTGTTAATATTTTATATGTTTTATATTATATTATAGAAAAAAGCACAATATTCTTCTCAACAAGTGGAGGTTACTTTAATAAAAAGCTGTGTTATTGAAAGGTATAGAAAATTGTAACATTTCACAGGTATTGGTATCAGATAAAAATTTGGTATTGTGACATCCCTATTTCTGAGGTATGTTTATAAGAAAAAAAAATATCATACACTAGCTGTGTTATCTGGCTTTGCCCAGAAAATGGGCCTCTGTTATAGTGACATCAGTCAATCGAGTATATCAGAAGTTCTATGTAACTAAACCAAGTGGTTTTAATATATAATAACTGTAGTTTTTTGTTTTTAAACCAAGGGATAATATTATTGGCAGGTAGTGTGGTGTACTAGTTAAGGCTTTAGACCTAGGACTTTAAACTCTAAGGTTCTAGTATGAAATCCTGCTACTGACACTGTGTAACCTGGAGCAGGTCAAGTAACCAATTTTATCTCAGACATTGTAAGTCAACTTGCATAAAGGCAGCAGTCAAAAGTAGACCTCTCAGCAAGGTTGACATTCTCGCCGCAAACAGACACACTGCTGATGGCTGTGCCCAAGAGGTCATTAAAGGATTGGATCTTGGTTTTTACCAAGGACACCCGCAAGCCCAGGCACTAGGATTACTCACTAAGTCTCTCTAGAGCCCCGATCAGAGCCTCCATTGACTCCACAAAGTTCATAGCATCGTCAGCAAAGTAAAAATCAGTAAATCTCTCTTCGCCAACAGATGTCTCACAGCCGCTGGACCCCACGACCCTGCCCAACACCCAGTCCATGCAAGCACTGAACAGAGTAGGAGCAAGAACACATCCTGGACGAACTTCAGAATTAACTGGGAAAAACACTGCACAACACTCACAGTACCAGTATACAGGCCGGCCATGACATCCAGCAATGTCGGTTGGGATCCTGCAAAGTCTCAGGATGTCTCACAGGGCAGCTTGATCAACTCAATTGAACACTTTATGAAAATCAACAAAGGCTACACAGAAACTCTAATATTCGCATTTGCTCTCCATGAGAACCCTCAGTGCCAGGATGCAGTTGATGGTAGACTTTTTAGGCGTAAAAGCAGATTGCTCCGGTCGCTGATAGGTGAGCAAGTGATCACAGATCCTATTGAGGATGACCCTAGCAAGGAACTTGCCTGGTACAGAGAGCAGTGTTATCCCCCTGAAGGAATTCAAAGTGTTATCCCATTGAAGGAATACTTTTTTTATTTACATTAAAGTTCTATTATAATACCATACCTGTTATACCAACAACATACAATGTTTGTTCATCTTAATATCTGCCTAATGTGTAAAAATGGCAAGTAAAGATTTTCTAGGACAGCTATTTCTTCAGGCTACAAAAAAACAATTTTTAAATTCTAATCTTCTATTATTATTCTGTATTTAGCAGGTTACTATACCCAAGGCAACTTACACGAACATGATTTAATATATTTACATGTACGTGATATACCACATTTATTTTACAAGTGGGTCAAAAGCAGAATAGGTAACTTTTTCAGAGTCACACTGCGAGTTAGAAGCCAGGTAATAACTAACTGCCCTGTACCGTAAAAATTAGTACACTAACCTCTAAACAGACAGACATACAGATACAGTTGTGCTTGAAAGTTTGTGAACCCTTTAGAATTTTCAATATTTCTGCATAAATAAGACCTAAAACATCATCAGATTTTCACTCAAGTCCTAAAAGTAGATAAAGAGAAACCAGTTAAACAAATGAGACAAAAATATACTTGGTCATTTATTTATTGAGGAAAATTATCGAATATTACATATTTGTGAGTAGCAAAAGTATGTGAACCTTTGCCTTCAGTATCTGGTTTGACCCCCCTTTACAGCAATAACTGCAACTAAACGTTTCCGGTAACTTTTGATCATTCCTGCATACCGGCTTGGAGGAATTTTAGCCCACTCCTCCTTACAGAACAGCTTCAACTCTGGGATGTTGGTGGGTTTCCTCACATTAACTGCTCGCTTCAGGTCCTTCCACAACATTTCGATTGGATTAAGGTCAGGACTTTGACTTGGCCATTCCAAAACATTAACTTTATTCTTCTTTAACCATTCTTTGGTAGAACGACTTGTGTGCTTAGGGTTGTTGTCTTGCTGCATGACCCACCTTCTCTTGAGATTCAGTTCATGGACAGATGTCCTGACATTTTCCTTTAGAATTCTCTGATATAATTCAGAATTCATTGTTCCATCAATGAAGGCAAGCCGTCCTGGCCCAGATGCAGCAAAACAGGCCCAAACCATGATACTACCACCACGTTTCACAGATGGGATAAGGTTCTTATGCTGGAATGCAGTGTTTTCCTTTCTCCAAACATAACGCTTTTCATTTAAACCAAAAAGTTCTATTTTGGTCTCATCCGTCCACAAAACATTCTTCCAATAGCCTTCTGGTTTGTCCACATGATCTTTAGCAAACTGCAGACGAGCAGCAATTTTTTTTTGGAGAGCAGTGGCTTTCTCCTTGCAACCCTGCCATGCACACCATTGTTGTTCAGTGTTCTCCTGATGGTGGACTCATGAACATGAACATTAGCCAATGTGAGAGAGGCCTTCAGTTGCCTAGAAGTTACCCTGGGGTCCTTTGTGACCTCGCCGACTATTACACGCCTTGCTGTTGGAGTGATCTTTGTTGGTCGACCACTCCTGGGGAGGATAACAATTGTCTTGAATTTCCTCCATTTGTACACAATCTGTCTGACTGTGGATTGGTGGAGTCCAAACTCTTTAGAGATGGTTTTGTAACCTTTTCCAGCCTGATGAGCATCAACAACTCTTTTTCTGAGGTCCTCAGAAATCTCCTTTGTTCGTGCCATGATACACTTCCACAAACATGTGTTGTGAAGAGCAGACTTTGATAGATCCCTGTTCTTTAAATAACACAGGGTGCCCACTCACACCTGATTGTCATCCCATTGATTGAAAACACCTGACTCGAATTTCACCTTCAAACTAACTGCTAATCCTAGAGGTTCACATACTTTTGCCACTCACAAATATGTAATATTCGATAATTTTCCTCAATAAATAAATGACCAACTATATAATATTTTTGTCTCATTTGTTTAACTGGTTTCTCTTTATCTACTTTTAGGACTTGAGTGAAAATCTGATGATGTTTTAGATCATATTTATGCAGAAATATAGAAAATTCTAAGGGGTTCACAAACTTTCAAGTACAACTATACATAGTAAAACACCACTCTACTGGATTACAGAAAATTAATTTGATGACTATATTAACCTGTGCTTAACACTCAGTATCATTTTATGTTTTAGAATACAGTTAGTTGCAACTTGGTAGTAAACTTCCCCAAATGAATGAAGCATTAGCAGAACAGACTTTTTAAAATGTGAAAGTATACAGGGGGTGTACTGAGAATGACTAGCAGATACCTCTGTTTGGTATGGTGTCAGCATGCACTTTCAGAAGAAATGTACTCTTGCATATCAGGAATGGACAGAGACACGGAATCTGAATGGGCTTTGTTTAACACCACACTGTTAACGCAGCTGGAAATGGCTGTGGAAAACCATTTCATTAGAAGCATTTAATAGATACCAATGGATAGAGAAGCAGGTTACAAAATACTGGCTTTCCAACCAGTATTAATAAAAGCATTTCCACATTTACCTGAAAGTGTGAATTTAGCAGTACAAAGAATTACACAGTAGTGTATGTTGGGACACAATGGAAAATGCACACTGATAAAAATCAAAATCATGAGTAGAACCCAAGAATGTAAATATTTGAACAGTAGAAACAGGTTAAAATCCTCATATATACATATATATATATATATATATATATATATACACATACATATACACACATACATATACATATATATATACACACATATATATATATATATATATACACATATATATATATACATACACACACACATATATATATATATATATATATATATATACACACTGTATATACAGAGATAATTGGTACGCATGCGCGACAAAAATTGTAAATGCGTAACGTCATCTGCATCATGCACTGCGGTCAGAGAGGGCATCGACACCTCATGTTGCTAATATACGTTGTTTTCTTTTTGGTTTTGATTATCTTGTGTTGCCAATATTTCTAAAAAACAACAGACATTAAGCAGCTACTTTGGAGTTTCACCACCTGCAAAGAAACAACAAGCCAAGCCAAAGCAGAAAAAAAAAAAAAGAGTTTTTTTTCTGAAAAGTGGCTCCAATATGTGCTGTGGCTTGAAGCTAATGATGAGCGCACTAAAATGTGGTATAAGTTGTGCCGCTCACATCCACATATCGCAGACAAAACAAGTGACTTTTACACAGGGTCAAAGAATTTCAGTCATCCATTTTGTGAATTTCCACTTGGGATTAATAAATTATCTGTCTATTTGACAAATATGAAAAGAGCAAGGAGCATATGCATGTAAAACAAGCTATTCAGGAAGAAATTTCTACTCGCCTTCTAGCTAGATGGCGAACAAAGGTAAATGAAGAACAACAGCAAGCTCTGTGTAATATTTTTCTCCTTGCCTTTCATAAAACTAAACACCCTGTCTTCCTATGCTGAAGATATTCCTTTCCTGGAGCGGCTTGGAGTAAATGTCGGCACTGCGTATCATTTTATGTGAGACGGCCACAAGGATAATGCAGACCATCGCGCGCACTATCAGTGCAGAGTTGAAAGTAAAGTTGGAGTCTGCCGAATTTAAGGGACTGATTTTTGATGGATCGGAGGATCGGAAGACATTATTAAAACCAAGCAGGAGATCGTTTTCATTATGTCTGTGTCCAACATCGGGCAGTTTACTATGCAGTTCTTGGCCTAATCGAACTGGGTGCTGACCGATCTGCGCAGGCTGTAACAGACGGACTCGTTAAACTTTTCCAGGAAGCAGGCTTGGACAAATGGAAGAGAAAGTTGGTCTCAGTGTGCACAGACGGGGCTGCTGTTAACGTCGGTATATACAACGGCATTGTTCTGAAATTACAGCAGCTGGCTGCAGTAGGAGACTAATGTGCCTGCACACAGACTAGAAAATTGCGGAAAATCAGCTGATCGCAACATTCTATACTGTGAGACCTTTAATCGCTCCGTGGTCAAGCTGCTGCAGTTTTATTTACAAAAAGGTGGAGCAAAATATACGGCTATGCTTAAGAAGTTGTGTGAAGAGAACGGTATGTCCTTTGTGAAACTGGGTAAATTTCATATTAGATGGTCTGCATGGAGGCATGACACGCTGGTAAAAATATCAAGATTATTGCCAGCCATTAAAATGCAACTGGCCACAAGTGATAACAGTGACTTGCAGCATATCTGCACAGACCAATTTCAGTATTTTCTGGGCAACGTGCTTGACATTGGCAAGATTTTGATGACCACATCCATTGTGTTTCAGAAGGAAAAGCTGAGTACTGGAGAATGCAAGGATGAACTCATGGTGGCCATAGGACAGTTTATACTTTTGCTTGATGCTGAAGGCCACTACAGAGCATATAGTTTCTAATGCTGATGCTGACAGGAACAAGATAAACTTACTCAGGGGGTTAATTGAGGAGTTTGGAATCAGATATGACTCACTAAAGTCATGTGATCATTTCTTAGTATCTGATCCTTCAACTTGGCCTGAGGAAATACAAGATTTACATCGTTTTGGCAACACAACACTTTGCACCATTCTTTAGAATTATGAAGCCACACTGAGTCTTGACAAAGACAAAACTGTCACAGAATGGATGCACTTAAAGCAAACAGGGAAACGCTTGATAGCATCCTCTGTGTATGACTTGGTCCAGATAATAAATACAAGCAATCCAGATCTTTATTCCAACATTGTCAAATTGGTTAAACTGTCTCTTTTGAGCAGTGCAGCCTGTAAGAGGGGATTCTCAAATCTTAACATAATAAAAAACAAGCACAGATCTCGTCTGAAGGCCCTAATGCACATCCACCAGTCAAAGAAGACCACAGAGACATTTGACCCAAAACCAGCGGTTGACCTGTGGATGGAGACAGCTAAGCGGAGGCTTAACCAAGGAGAGGGAGATGCATCTGCAGCATCATCATCTACCATGCAGGAAGCTGAATTAAAGTACTGTAGACAGGTAGACAGCGAGGAGGACAGTGAGGAAGGTTGCACTTATTAACACCTTACTCTGTATAGAGTGATCAAGTATTTCTGATTCTTACCTCTTTTTAAGCAGCTGCTATATTTTTATTTTATTATTATTGTATCTGTATTTATTTTTTACCCTAATTCTTTACCTTACTGTTAAATCTGTTATAGAAATTGTTTTATTTCAAGTTTTTCAGCTTCTTTGGCAAAACTGTTTATGGTCATGCCAATAAAACTCTTTGAATTGAATTGCGTACCAAACTCCATCTAATCGTACAGCGTGAAGCTCAAAGAGCTGGCAAGGCGGCCCCAATTTAACAAGTCGGAAGAAGAAAGAAATATGAGGTTACAGCATGAAGTTGAAACAAAGCGTCTCTGTCGCAAAAGTGAAACCACAGAGGAAAGACAAACGAGAGAGAAACTCACTTAGCCGCTGATAGACAAGGGGGGCCAAGCACATCCACAAAATAAAACCACTGACTCTGCATTTCAATTTGAGCCCGGGCTTTTTACAGCATGGGCTTACACAGCCAGTTTTAAATAAATGTCTAAAGATTCCACCATTTTCATGTCATTTCATGTTATATGTCAAATATGGCAAAAACAAATCCATTAAACAGTATTTAAATATATAAGAGTTATAACAGAAAAAGAAAAAAAGAGGAGGTAACTTTATACATGACCCTTCAAATACTGTACATTCTTTTACCCAATTAATATAAACCATTCTTTTTTGCACGGGTCAGGAAATCAGAAAAGCATAATAAAAACAATCAAAAATACAGCAACTCAGCTGTCATATTGTTAAACATACATCAACATTGCTGACCATGTCTGAAATAAGGCATAAATTAGTATCACCCACAAATCTTTGAACTCACATGCTGAAAATGCAGTTAACTGCGTACTAAAGAGAGTATTTTGCCTTTATAGTTTATTTGCTATGTTAAACTTTGTCTTAATATGGTTAACTTTTACATTTTAAATTTATATCTTTATTCTAACACAATCATTTGTAACACAGCCATGTGGCCACTGACATGAAGCTGCTTGTCTAATTAGCAAATTTTCTTCCCAATACCATTGTGAGAGACTCAGTTTTGGATGTCGTTTTGAAATATATTACCATATTGTGGATACTGTATAATAATTTGGGAGAATAGTAGGAAACATAGCATTAATCCATACTGTCTGCACTGGACACATTTTAAGGGAGGTCCTGTGTTGGTTCTTGAAATGTGTTCTGCACTTGCAAAGTCACAGAGAAGAATGCAGAAGGAAAGGAGTCATTTTCATGCATCTGAAACTATATTAATCTACAGTGCTGCATGAAATTCAGGTGTAACAGGATGTCTGGCAAGGGTGTGTGGGAATTGGAATTGTGAATACATGTTACTATTAATGGACTGGTGCTCTATCTTGCTCCTACAGTTACTAGTACAGGCTAAGGCTCTTTACAATACTGTACTAGAAAATTCACAAACAGAAAACAGATCATTCATACGTTCAAAATGACCCGACAAGTCCTGATATTTAATGTTACCTATGGACTACAGTTTTACAGGATGTATTGGGTTTATGTGATCACTATAAATTTTTAGTCCATTCAAAAAAAATAATCTTGCAGCATTTGCAAAGACATTTAGTTGTTCTCCCCAACATGCTTTTGCATTCACACTGAGGCACAATTAATAAACTCATTAATTCCAAGTGAATGAAGTGTCAACAACTTAATTATATGAATGGAGACTATATTCTAGACTGGAAAAATAGCATGTTAAACAATGACCAAATGAGACAGTGTAGCTTGTTGGCAACACTCAAGAAAACAAGATAGATAGATAGATAGATAGATAGATTTGTACTTTTATGTATTTTGAGAACACTATTCTAAAGTACAGTACACAATTTACACTTGCAATGGTCTGGTGTGGAAAAAGGGTACCTCGAGTATCTCTTATAATCATATACTAAGGGGCACTGTGAAAATCCAAAAAGCAATAAGAGTGGTTTACTTCATTTTCTTTCATTTCTTTCCCGCAATTGCTTGTTTGATATTCAATGGGAAAACAACTATAATGAAGTTAGACTACAAATTACAGATTATTTTAAATACACCATTCTGCTTTTTTTTTATCACAATTGGAATTAGTATTAATCAGCTTTCCTTTAGGAATACTAATTTTGAATACAATGTACTTAATGGCTTTCTCCCATCTTAAGAAATCCCATCTTTTTAAAAATGCACAGGCTCGAAACAGCTGATAAAAGACTATTTTAAGAGACTGTACTTAACACATCTGGTTGTTGTATACAGTACATGTGTGCGTCTAACCTAGGCAACAAACCCTCTTACCTTTCAAAGTAAGCAAAGCTATGTATTTTAAAATTACACACATAATAAATCAGATATCCTTCTCCCCATGATGACCACACATTTTTTCTGGACATGATTACTCCAATAAGGCACTTACCATTTACTCCAGAGTCAAAACTCCCACAATGGGTCACATGCACAATTTTCTGCTTCTCAGTTAATCGTTCATCCAAATTTAACTGTACTCTGTACAATTCACAATAATATAATGACACTACAAACCAATAAATAGACATTTCACATACATAATCAAAAATCTCCTATAAAACTTTCATATTTTTCTGATTTCATACATATGCTTACCAGCTAAAATTACCACACACACAGTAAAAATTTAGTGTGTTCACCATCATCCAGAGATGAGAAGGTAAGAAAATAACACCAGGCTGGAACCAACAATGACTGGCATGCCAGTCCATCACATTCTTATTCATGAACTTATCCATACTAATGTATACCTGGCCAATTCAGACTCATTAATTGACCTAACAAATGCATCTTGAAATGTGAAAGTAAAACTGGAGAATGAAGATAAAAACTAGAGTACAAATGCAGCACAGTAAGAATATAACAGGCCAGAATCTGAACTTGGTGTCATGAAGGTGTGATTTAGAAACACTAACCACGCATTCAATTCAAGATCTAGTTGTAATAACTGGGCTTTGGACATTCTTTGACAAATAACTGTCTCTAGGAACACATTGAAAGTAAATAAAAACAGCTGACTATATACTGGACTCAGTGGGTTCAAAAAAATATAAGATCAACCACAAATGGCTTCCTGTAGAACTGGTTTTATTTTCTGTTCTGTATCTGTCTAGTTTTGACAACACCTGTCACAATGCACTATTAACTTATTTAAAGTACTGTACCAGATCAATCTCTCTGCTATCAATCAACAAGGCACAAAAATTTCCAATGGTTCAAAAATTTTCCTGCCTTTTTTCCCCCTGCTAAGAGTTGCAAAAAGCTATTTTTAATAGGCAAACATAAGCAAATCGTGCTTCTGAAGGCCACAGGGAGTGCAGTATAGCAGGTTTACCTTTCGAGTTTTCAAATGGCAATAGGCATGCAGGCTAATAAGACCATTTCGCCTATTACAATGTTCAGTTAAAAGCAAACCCACTTGACGAAAGTCTTACAAGGTATTTGACATGGTAGCAGAGTCACAAATGTTACTCGATATTCCTGTAAAGAACTGTTAAGAGTAGAGAACGGAGCAACCAAAGCTTTGTTAAACACAGGTAACGTGGGCAACTGTAATAGAGTGACTCAGAAAGAAGGAGAGATCTTAACGAGTAATTAACGTGAAATGTGTGATCAGAAATCCCGTTTAAAATACAAATGGAAACCAGTTGGAAAAGCGAGCCACTTTAACATATCGCAAGCTTTCGTAGAGACACGGCGGACTCCGACCAGGCATTTGTGCGGTGGGAGAGCGCGCTGCGTCATTTGATGTAACCAGGCCAGCGTCACTCTACTTGGGCTCTCTAGTATTTCTTTGAAGCTTACCAGCCCTAGGAAGGAGGCGCACAACGCCAAGGTCGTAGGCCATTTGCTAGCCGTAGAGCTGCCACCCCTCCGGATTACTGTCACACTGCTGGAGCCGGAATCGCCGAAGCCTCTCGCGGCTTTCTGGAGCGCCTTCTTTCTGCCATCTCTCCACTTGTCAAACAGCGTGTCCTCTTCCTCCTCCTCCTCGCCTTGATCCTGCTGCTCGTCATCTTCCTCCGTCCTCGCGAAGCGCACTTGCTTTTTCTTCACCACGCCGCCGCCAGCTGTAGTGGCAGATGGGGCGGCCAGAGACATGTCGAGCCAACACAATATGCGCACAGCAACTGGCAAGCAAGGGCCGCTAGAAGCCTTGCGCCTGAGTGAGTTTAGACCCTACGCGCTGCACCCTGCTGCATGCCGCCGTCACCAGGACAGACGCAGAGTCGTTTTCCGTTTAGAGTGAGGTGTCCAAGTACGACAGCCAGAAACGGGAAGAAGAGCTGCGGCTCTGACGGGGAGGGGTCACCCAAGGCTGTCACCCGGCACAAAGCCACTGGAAGGTGCAGTCGAGCAGAGGAACGGCTCACTTTCACGGTGGGCGAAACGGCAATAAGACTTAAGTCTTAAAGCAAAGCAATTCTCCCTCACCGCACGAAGTGGAACTGTCACGCCATTGTCTGGTGACGTAGTTTCAGTTCATGCCAATTCTGCTACACACACACACGTCATATTTTGCGAAAGGTTATCAGCGGCATATTTCTTCAGGAGAGGCGAGTGTACAAAATAACTCCGAAAGTGCAACACAGAAAGCGCCGCGGCTCCACGCCGGTGCGCCTGTCAAAGTCCCCGAGGCTGAGATGTGAGTCACGAGGGCGTTCTGCCTGCTTGCTATTGGCTCAGAAATGTTCGCGCAATTTTGGCTAGGTCCATAAAAATGCCAGTATGGTTCTGTGGCTCTGCCAGTGGATACTACTCATAAAATGGGCGGGCGTTAGTCCGGTAAATCTCTGAGGAGTCTGACCGTAGCACGGAGCCGATTGGCTGACTCTAGTTGTGTAAAGCGCTGCAGTCTATGGGAAATAAGCCTAATGCCGAAGCTGAAACGACCGTTTCCAGCTTCATTTTATGTAGAGATGGGATTTATCGCTCTTTGAGGGGAAACGGATCTTGGCGATCCGTTCCTTTCAAAGAGCCGTTCAAAACAACGGCTCGTTGGCTCTTTTTAAATATTTAGTCAGTTTTAAGACGCCAGCTTGGGAGCATCTCAGTTTATCCTGGAAATAATCACTGGGAGGAATGTTGAGGTGAGATTTGTAGTCAAATAATTAAAACTCCGATATCACACACCAATATCTGAGTTTGAATTATTCTGAAATATTGATTATTACCTCATTTGTCATGTGTGGACTATATGCCATAGGGTTGCACAACATCCTTCTTAGACTGCTTAGACAGTGAGATCACTATTTTGGATTTACCTTTAGTACAAAGTGTGTGTATGTGTAAAGCTACGTTGACTTATGTTATTCATACAATGCCTACTCACAAATAAACATCAAAAACAAAGCCGGCTGCAATGAATTTCTGTGCAAAACAGCTTTTACTACAAACACTTCCACACAAGAACATTGTTATCACACAAGAACATTTTGATAGAAAACAAAAAATATTTCAAGTTTTAAATATATACTGTAGAAAAAATTAGAATAAATAAAATGGAAATGTCTACATTACTATTACTACTGTAAACTTTGCAAATAGGACATCAGCCCCTTCAAGTCTTAAATGAACACAAAATGCAATGTAAATAAATACAAAGCAGTTCCTTACTTTATGGCGTTTTCTGCCTCTTTCATGTTCTTGGGCAAATTTGCATTAAGGAAGACAAGAGCTCTGACCTTTTTGGGCTTAAGGCAACTTCTCCTCTCTGAGATTATCTGTCCAGTTTTCGAGAATATTCTCTCAGAGGGAACTGATGTCGCCACAACACAAAGCTTCTTGGCCATCAGCTTGCTAAGCCTGGGGTAAACAGGGGCTCGACTCTCGCACCCCTGCTGGGTGCGCCCCACCCCCTGTGTGGGTCCGCCTCACCCCACCTGAGTGTGCCCCTCCCCCTGTGTGGGTCCGCCCCACCCCTGCTGGGTGTGCCCCTCCCCCTGTGTGGGTCCGCCCCACCCCACCTGGGTGTGCCCCCCCTACTCCGCAAGACTGCTCTGTCTCGCGGAGGAGCTAATTTGTGTGCATCTGTGTGAAACACGCATAGGAAAAAAAGAATGACAGAAAGAACGGCTCCCCCAGCCGCACGGCTCCCATCGTTCATGTTTATGAGCCGTTCAAAAGAATCGATTCGTTCGTGAACGACACAACTCTAATTTTATGTGATGTGGGTTGTTCAGGGTTACATCCGCATTGTGGTAGCGCAAATGGCACAGACGTTTTGTGTATGCTACCTTTATAGTTCATTCATTCAAAGACATGAGTTAATTATAAATAATATAACGATAATAATAATAGTACACATCGTTACGTGTTTCGAGGCAAATGCACAACTGAAAAATATGAATATGGGATTAATTTAAAGAACACAATATGTCTGCAACTGTGAACATTATACATTATGTCACTTGCATATACCACAATAATTGCCAATATATCACAACTGACATTTAACAAAATTTAAGGACTGACGTGACATTGTCCTGGACACCTGAGGGTGGTGTGTTTTTTGAGGTGCCTCCAGATCAGGGGTATTTAGTTAGCTCTGAATAGGGGACCTTTTCATAAGCTGAAAAAATATATTTGTAATTGAAATCACTAGAAACTGCAGAAGATTTGGCTTCCGAAATTGTTTTGTACTTACTTTCTGTCAGTGTTTCACATATTCATTTCACAAACAAAAAACTTGCAAATAATTTAAACAGTCCTTTATATGACACATCAGTAAAGTGCCATATAAACACACATAACTACTTAGTACCATACCAGTAGACATGTATGTATGGCATGCTGTCAAGGCACAAATCATTTTCATTATCAAATGGCACTGTATATTCTCACAGACAATTTACTTTTTTACCTAGCAGCACTCATTTTGTTTACATCTGCCATGTTTGTCACCTAATGTCGACAATTACATTTTGTAACACAAGCAGTTCAATCAGGCACATACAGTATGCTTTAAGCGTAATGCACAGGCAGCCATACAGGTGCTAGCTGGTGATAGGTGCTTGATTACTTGTCTTAATGGCATTCATAAGTAAGATTGCTGACTCACATGTATACATCAAGCTAAACATGGTGTACGTGTTAAAGTAATGGTGCCTGCCTTCTAGGATGAGCTAATATCTTCTGAATAGCCTCTGAAGTTACCGATGGCGAGCATGTGAGCCCAGTGGCAATTTGGTGTTGACATCAGAGTGGGCTGTGTTGAACTATCTCCAAAGTTAATATTCCTTCATCAATGATAAGGTTTCATTCCAGAGTACACACATAGCTGTACTTTCACAGGAACAAACATATATTTCTGTTCTCATCTTGAGGATATTATTTTTTTCAGTGACTAGTTAAAACTGATTGTTAGCACTGATAAGGTAGGATAGGCATGAATAACTGATACATTTTTAGACTTGGTAAGTGCCTACAGAAGTCAGTCAGTCATTTCCCAACCCGCCATATCCTAACACAGGGTCACGGGGGTCTGCTGGAGCCAATCCCAGCCAACACAAGGCGCAAGGCAGGAACAAATCCCCGGGCAGGGCACTGCCTACAGAAGTGAATATTTAAAATAATTTGTCTCTTTTAAAGTACTGTTGTCATGTGAAATTTTGCATTCAAGTTGATAAATATTTTGTATGTCTTTATTTGTAACTTAGGCAAAGCAATGTAATATTAGTGTTACATTATTGATTATAACAGTGATGGTTTGATGCTTTAAGAACCCCTTAGCCCCATTTAGGAATGAGTCTCTTTGAATTTTACAATAGGGTTTGGGGGGGAAAGTGCCTCAAACAAGTTTGGTAAGTGTTTCTCTGTCTCTCTGTCAACCCCCACACAAAGCCAGGCTGCCTAACTGCCAAGCTTTACCTTAACATATGGTTTTGGGGGCAGGTGTGAAGGTGTTCTATTCCCCCATTGGTCTGAAGTATGGCTGTTTGGAACTGGCTTGTATTAGAAGCCTTCAAGTACCATGACGTCGTATTGGCTCTAGGGGTTGAACAGAAAACCTATAAATTTGCTCACTCCCTCACTCTCTCTCTCTCTTACCAAATTGATTAAGGAGCATTTCACACCATGAAGTGAAAAGGACAACACAATGAAGAGCAAAATTCGGCAGCCATATTGAGACAGGCATGCGGCCTGTTCTGAAGAAAGCTGACCATAAATGATGCCTTAACTAGAGACATTTTAAGTAACTAACAAGTCTGTGTGCCACCTGAAACTACACATCACCATTTAATCAGGTTGTATGGTTGCAATATTCAAGTGTACTTGGCATATTGTTATTATTTATGAATATTATCAATAATACATTGTTTAAATTGTAACTTAACTCCTGCTTGTCTTTTACTACACCTAATTGGCTGAGGTTATAAATGTAGAAGGGAAGGTGGGGAGAAGTTATATACTATAATCTATACTAATAAAAGGCAAAGCCCTCACTGACTGACTGACTGACTGACTAACTGACTGACTGACTCATTCACTCACTCACTCATCACTAATTCTCCAACTTCCCGTGTAGGTAGAAGGCTGAAATTTGGCAGGCTCATTCCTTACAGCTTACTTACAAAAGTTGGGCAGGTTTCATTTAGAAATTCTATGCGTAATGGTCATAACTGGAACCTACTTTCGTATACTGTATATGGCCATAGCGGGCAGCTCGGTCGCCGTGTGAGGCGGAATTACGTCTTGCGTCTCGCATCATCACACCTCCCACGTAATTGAGTGCCTCCCCATATAAGGCCGTCCGTCAGCGGCAATCCTATAGAAACACTCTGCCACAAAGGACTGTGCTCATGGAAAGGAAGATTAGATGGTCAGGGTGGCGTTTGGCACAAACTCAGCGAAACTGCGAGAGAAACGTTTAAGTGCTGGGGTCTTAGCTAACATTAAATAATGCTGTGGAAAGAGCTCCAAAGAGCGCAGAACAAAAAAGCATTACACAATTGAGAAGGCAGTAAAACAATATGAAGCATGTGACACATACAAGCATATTCATAAGTGCAGCTACTGCGGAAACAAAGCACACGGTGGAAGAAGTCAATGTCCAGCTAAAGGAACACAGTGTAAAAAACCCGTGCATGCAGTGTGTGATGTCTCAAATAAAGAGGAAGACGAGCTGTTTGTTGATGCAGTAAGAAAGGAATCGATGAATGAAACCTGTCATCTTTACAACGGTTGACAAACATGGAATGTAACTTGAACACAACACATCCTCCAAATACAGTTTTTTTTTTTTTTACACTGTCTTCGTTTAGCGGGACAGTGACTTTTTCCACCGTGTGCTTTGTTTCCGCAGTAGCTGCACTTATGAATATGCTTGTATGTATCAGACGCTTCATATTTTTTGCTGCCTTCTCAATTGTGTAATTCGGTTTTTGTTCAGCACTCTTTGGAACTGTTGCTTTTTGTCTGTGCACTGCGTCAGTTCACATGAGCCGCTCGGTGTACATGCATCGAAGGTTCCCAGCTGTGCTGGTGCCATGTCATGCGATGTCCACGGCTGTATTTAATGTTAGCTAAGACCCGGCACTTAAAAGTTTCTCTCGCAGTTTCACTGAGTTATGTGCCAAACACCACCCTGACCATCTCATCTTCCTCTGCATAAGCACAGTCCTTCACCTGTGAATATTTAGCGGCAGTGTTTCTATTGGATTGCCCCTGACGGACGGCCTTATATGGACAGGCACTAAATTACAAACACCAGCGGCAGCCTGTCTATGAACTTAATTTAAACTTTAGGTTTACACCATGCTTTGTTTCCGAAGTAGCAGAACTCATGAATATGGTTGTATATGTCAGTCGCTCGCTTCTTATTGTTTCGCTGCCTTCTCAATTATATAATGCATGTTTTCTTAAGCGCTTTTTGAGGTCTTCCTGGTTTTCTACGTACTGCGTTGATAGTCAGTTCACATGATTACGTGGGAGGCATGATGATGTCACACGAAACTCCGCCCACCACGGCCATCCAGCTCAACTCCATTACAGTATATGGAGAAAAATAGCTTCCAGTTATGACCATTATGCGTAGAATTTCGAAATGAGAATTAGTGACGCTGGAAAGTTCAATATGGCGGCCGACAGTGGCGTCATACCACCGAAATAAGTACAGACATCGGTTTCGGTTAGCACAGGGAAGCCGCCTTCCAAATTTTGTGAAGATGGGGCCATAAATAAGAAAGTTCAACATGGCGAACATTCTCGACTGTTATGACCGTTAAGCGTAGAATTTTGAAATGAAACCTGCCCAACTTTTGTAAGTAAGCTGTAAGGAATGAGCCTGCCAAATTTCAGCCTTCTACCTACACGGGAACCTGGAGAATTAGTGATGTGTCAGTGAGTGAGTGAGTCAGTCAGTCAGTGAGGGCTTTGATATGTGTGTGTATATGCATATATATATATATATATATGGATGTATATGTGTATATATGTATGTTTATATATATATATGTGTATGTGTATATATGTAAATATGTATGTATGTGTGTATATGTGTGTATATATATCCATCCATTTCCTAACCCGCTGAATCCGAATACAGGGTCACGGGGGTCTGCTGGAGCCAATTCCAGCCAACACAGGGCACAAGGCAGGAACCAATCCTGGGCAGGGTGCCAACCCACCGCAGGACACACACAAACACACCCACACACCAAGCACACACTAGGGCCAATTTAGAATCGCCAATCCACCTAACCTGCATGTCTTTGGATTGTGGGAGGAAACCGAGTGCCCGGAGGAAACCCACGCAGACACGGGAGAACATGCAAACTCCATGCAGGGAGGACCTGGGAAGCGAACCCGGTCTCCTAACTGCGAGGCAGCAGCGCTACCACTGCGCCACCGTGCC
Source organism: Polypterus senegalus (assembly GCF_016835505.1). NCBI lineage: Eukaryota > Metazoa > Chordata > Cladistia > Polypteriformes > Polypteridae > Polypterus > Polypterus senegalus. The sequence goes on along the minus strand of NC_053156.1, from coordinate 130,140,305 downwards.
GCCCGTGTGTATATATATATATATATTACAACAACACTCATAACAGTGACAAAACAATTACATTGACAATCATGTTACATTATTTTTAAAATGTTTCCTTTTATTTTTCATTACTTCTTTAACACACTAGCGTGGGTATTTTGCTAGTCTATACTAATAAAAGGCAAAGCACTCACTCACTCACTCACTCACTCATCACTAATTCTCCAACTTCCCGTGTAGGTAGAAGGCTGAAATTTGGCAGGCATATTCCTTACAGCTTACTTACAAAAGTTAAGCAGGTTTCATTTCTAAATTCTACGCGTAGCGGTCATAACGGTTGACAACGTCTGCCATGTTGAACTTTCTTATTTATGGCCCCATCTTCACGAAATTTGGTAGGTGGCTTCTTTGCACTAACCGAAACCGATGTACGTACTTATTTCGGTGGTATGACGCCACTATCGGCCGCCATATTGAACTTTCCAACATCACTAATTCTCCAACTTCCCGTGTAGGTAGAAGGCTGAAATTTGGCAGGCTCATTCCTTACAGCTTACTTACAAAAATTAAGCAGGTTTCATTTCGAAATTCTACGTGTAACGTTCATAATGGTCAACAACGTCTGCCATGTTGAACTTTCTTATTTATGGCCCCATCTTCATGAAATTTGGAAGGCCGCTTCCCTGCGCTAACCAAAACCAATGTACATACTTATTTTAGTGGTATGATGCCACTGTCGGCCTCCATATTGAACTTTCCAACGGTCTTTGTTACTTATGGGCCTATCTTCAAGAAATTTGGTACACGGGTTCCCAACGCTAACTGAATCCTACTTACGTACATATATACATCCATAGCCTGCAGCTCAGTCACTGTGTGAGGTGGCGTTGGGTCCCCCATCCCAACGCCTCCCACATTGTTGGCTGCCTGCCTATAGAAGGCCATCTGTCGCTCCAGTCGCTTTGTTAACTGAAGTAGCCTCAGTACCCTGGCTGTTGTCTTCTCTAGATGCTCAACACCTGGGTGTAGTAACACTTTTTTCTTTGCCTTTTGGATTATACCCTTTTGGGATAATATTGTAACAGTGGAAAGTTTATTAAACACTGTACAAGGATCACAGTGATTTATTGGATGTTGGGTGACCTTCATGGCCGCCTACAAGTTATTTGAGGAACCACTGAACTTTGAAGTAGAAGTAAGAATTACCTGAATATCGACAAAGGCTGGCAAGTGAATAAAAGAAAGAAATCTAAGAGGCAGATGATGTGGGATAAAATGCCAAGTCGTCTTCCCTGACAGAGTAGAGGAACAGTGCAGCAGTACTTGGTGCTTGTTTTCTATTTTACATATTGTTTACATTATGGCAACTGTTTTGGTCTGGCACTTTTATTATTGGGTCATTCTGGCTCACATAGGCCAAAGCAAACCTATTGTCACATAGGTAATGTCTATTGTCAAGAAACAGCTAAACTACTTAGGCACCATGTAGACACTGAAAAAAGATTAAGAGGTGAGATAGAAAACCACATGACATTCAGAGAGGTGACAAACGGTGTCTCAAATAACTGAGAAACATAAGCACTGATATAAAAATCATTTAACATTTGTCCTTCAGATTATAAAAGTAAAAAACTAACTTTGATTTGTAATTTGAATTTGAGTAACTATTTGCTTGCTGTTTAAACTAAGTAGACTTTTAACTTTTTTTTTTTACACTGCACGTAAAAACGTCTAAACGTTCCAAACATTCAGCCAAACAAAGATCATCAACCCTATACACCTAATTCTTCCAGAATAACACCATGTTGAGTGTTGAAGGTCCCTAAAGTCCTAATGTCTGCCACACTACTTGGTAGCTGATTACAAGTGTCTATGGTTCTATGTGTAAAGACAAATTTCCATATGTTTGTGCGAAATTTACCCTTTACAAGTTTCCAACTGTGTCCCCGTGTTCTCAATGAACTTATTTTAAAGTTGCTGTCTCGATCCACTGTACCAATTCCCTTGATAATTTAAAATACTTCAGTAATGTCACCTCTTAATCGTCTTTTGCTTAAACTGAAAAGGCTCAGCTCTTTTAATCTTTCCTCATAATTCATCCCCTGCAGTCCTGGAAACAGCCTAGTCGCTCTTCTTTGGACTTTTTCTAGTGCTGCTATGTCATTTTTTTGTACCTTGGAGACCAAAACTGCACACAGTACACCAATTCTAGTTTACCACTAAATTCCATCCATTTCCTAACCCGCTGAATCCAAATACAGGGTCACGGGGGTCTGCTGGAGCCAATCCCAGCCAACACAGGGCACAAGGCAGGAACCAATCCCGGGCAGGGTGCCAACCCACCGCAGGACACACACAAACACACACTAGGGCCAATTTAGAATCGCCAATCCACCTAACCTGCATGTCTTTGGATTGTGGGAGGAAACCCACGCAGACACGGGGAGAACATGCAAACTCCACGCAGGGAGGACCCGGGAAGCGAACCCGGGTCTCCTAACTGTGAGGCAGCAGCGCTACCACTGCGCCACCGTGCCGCCCCTACCACTAAATTGACACTGCAAAATGTAACAAAAAGTAAATGAATCATAAAGCCTAATGCTACAAATTTGGTGTTTTCCCAATATCTAAATGAATGTTTAAAATAAGTTGTCTTGCAAACACAGTGAGTGAATATTCCAGGATTTTGACAATTTTTGATAAATGAAATCACACAAGCTAGCAGACAAAAGCTTGTTATTATTACATTTGTTAGGAAACAGAACATAAAGTTTAAAGTTTAAGATGAAGCCTGATCAGTCCTGAAAATCTGTTACATAAAACATTTATAGCACTAATTACCAATTTAAAATAAAACATGCCAATTCAAACAAATACCATTTATGCAAGATTCCAAGTTTAAATCCTCAAATTCAAACCCTGAGGAAATCATTTTCAAATGTGTGATTCCAGTTAGCATGTCACCTTAATTAAGGAGTGAATCCATCCATGCATCCAATAAATCCAGGTCCAGGATCATAATGAGCTTGAACCCATGTTCACTTGATGTACTGTAGAACTGACTGCTGATTTCTATGCAAATGGAAATCACTTTCAAGGAAGCAATAAAAATGAATGTGGCTATCTAAACCACAAGCAAGGAGGTCGAGGTCATTCACACATGGAGAACAAGGACACTAGACTGTCATGATTCTGACGCGGGACATCTTAGCTATTAGCTAAGCACAAGGGCTTTATGCACTGAATGGCCTGCTCTTGTTTGTCAAATTTCTTATGTTTTAAAATTCTGGGATTTACTTTTGCTCATTTTTGTACTGCTTATTTTTGAGTTATTATTTATTTGTATTATTATGCCAATGATGTCACCCAATACTATCTTAGAATTCATTTTATTTGTGAGTGTTTCTACTTAATACTTGTTTTGCATGGCTGTGGCCATGTTGTTTATATGAACCACACTTATTGCTACCTACAGGATCGTTAGCATTGTGGTAAGTTCAGTATCCAAGCCTTTGGATAAATTTAAACATTTTTCCGATTTGTTCTAGTTAGGTAATTGTCCTGTTCACCTGAGTTTTACTTCAGACCACATTTGTCATTTCTGTCTGCTTTAAGACAACTGTGCGCCTCCTCTACATTAAACAGAATGGCTATTTGGCTTGTCTACATCATCGATGATATGAGCTAGTGACACTTGGTGCTCCCAGGTGCTTCTCTCTTCCTTGGCTGCTATTCCAAATCCTTTTAGGAAGTATACTTAAACATGTAAATGCTTTGCAAGGTGATATTGAGCTGATGTAGAAATTTGTTGGTAAGTTATCTGCGCTTTTAAGAAGCCAGCAGCAGCGCTAACATAATTAGACTACTGTATATGCACCCTAATGCAGTATTTGGAGTGTTTAAGTCATGCTGACTCCTGTTGTCACTTCCTGAGAATGTTATATGCACTAGGGAGTGTGCAAGTGGGTGTGCACTGGTAGAGCTAACTCCAGCAGTCCTACACAGGGATATCACACACAGGGAACCTCCCATCACTGAGGGACAGGCAGGAGGTGACCTTTGACATCGCGTTCATTTACTTTGATTCTCCAAAAGAAGACCTCCACTTTAACTACAGTGGGAAAAAAAAATTAGTCTGAACTCAATTAGGGGAAAGAAAGTAGCAACAATATGTGGAGTGCAGAGAATGGACAAGCAGGTTTTAAGCAGAGTTTGTAGTTGTCATTATCAAACTTTTAGTAAAATGGATGCTGAGCACTGAGGGCAAATAGAAAACAAAATCGTACGAAAAGCAAAACTTATCCTGAGAACTGTGACACCTAGCGTTGTGTACTCATTCTCTGTTGATCATGACATTGAAAAAGAGCCTCCGAGGGCCCCTGCAATCTAGATGTCACCACAGTGCAAATATCTGGATTGGAACAGATTGGGTTGTGACTCCACGACAAAACAAGAAATGACAGTCAATGAAGTAAAACCAGAAAGAGTGCATGTGATATCACATGACACAATAAAAGAAGTGACTAAATATATTAAAGACTGAGAGGGTGACTGTGAAAAGCAAATCCATCAGGGACTGAAGAAAAACCTTCATTTAAACAAATACAAGTTATGAGAACATCTGATTTATGGAAGAGTAGTTCACTACTGATATAATTTGCTGTCATTATACCCTAGTGTCCAATGTATTTCTTTAATTTCAGTATGCATCCCTGTCATCCTTGCTTGAGAGGCTTGCGGGTTTAAATCTGTGTGGATGATGTTACTGCCTATCCATCCGGGTGAACAGGCCACAACTGTAAAGCCACTGTTGCTTTGGAGGTTTTGTACACACCATGTTCAGTGCTAGGCACTGGAAGCATTTTGTGTTTGGTCTTCATTGTTCTCTTAATGTCAAGGAAACAATTTCAGTCAGCATAACCATGAGAAGTGTCAGCACACCAACTATTGAATATGGTCCTTGATTATTAATGACAATTTTTCTGATTTGTTTGTTTTGAAAGCAATCATAAAGTCATCAACTGTCAGAGTTACCCAGATTATTGGTATTGTCTCTTCAGACTCTGAGACTTATTTTGCTTTTGTATTTTGCACAATGCAGACTTGCAGATTGAATCATATTTATTTATTAAATACACAAGCAAGTTTTCCTAGCTTCTAATGAATGCAGCATAGCATTAAAAAACAACAGAATTAAAGGAACCTTGTGTTGGGAATGCTCAAACAATGCTTCATATTGGATGGCATGTTCAGTTTTTGACTCTTACTGTGTTCTCCAGACCATATTTGAGTTTTTATCATCTAGATAGAGTAGAATGCAACAATCTGGTTCTTTGTGAATGCCATTATTAATTCAATGCCAAAGTTCCCCCTGGGAAGAAATAAAGTCCTATCTATCTATCTATCTATCTATCTATCTATCTATCTATCTATCTATCTATCTATCTATCTATCTATCTGGATAGATTTGTATCTTCCTCTTGATTACGAGTCTCTATGACGATCACTGAAGATCCGTTTGCACATACATGTCTTGCCGTTCACGTCTATCCAATCCATAATCAGCAGACTGCACTGATGCACCCATATGGGAGCCTCCAATGGCCTTTTATAATTCAGGAAATGAAGACGGCATCTTCTAAGCACTAGACTAGCTCAACAAGGATGCTGAAATTCTGTGCCAGTCAATCTGTTTCTGTCTTCAATGTAATTTCAGTAGTGTATTATGTATTTAATTATTAATATAATGTCTTTATTTTATTTAACACTATGTAATAGCCTTATAATACCATATTCTTATTTTCCATGATCACTGCCATTTTGGAATGTTTTCTTGTGGCCATGTTGTTTATGAATGACAATGCCCAGGTACTAAGCACTGACAGGAGTCTTTGTACTTCTGGTAATTTTTCAGATACTTTGTGTTAATATTTGAAATGTATTATTTTTGTCCATTTTTGACCATTATTAAGGGTCACATATACTTGCCATCATTCTCTGTGCCTGTTGTTGGAGCACACATAGATGTCATGGGCATGTCCTTGGATGTCGTGACAGAGATTTTGCTGTGACGGTATAAAAGGTCTACTGGGGTAATCCGTATTCTGTGGATAAAATCCTTATTGAATTGTGCTACAGAAAATTCTTTGTGTATGTTAAATCTCTTGAGTGCTGACCTTTGCTATCACTTTTTGACTTTTTGTTTTGGCTTGTTGCATGGCTTCTTCTGAATTTTCCTGTTTTGACCCCTTGCCAGTTTTTGTGTGTTCCTCTCCTGGTTACTCTCAAATGCTGGCTACTTTGCAGTTATAACAAGTTATAAGAAACTATTTTGCCTTTTTCCATCCTTAATTGTATAGTAACATATCTGCCAAACATGATATGCTGTTGTAAATGTTACTGTGTTTTTTATCATCACCTTATTACTTTATATCATATTTCATTGGTGTCGCAATTTTGTATGTTGATTTTTCACTGCTGTCACTCTTGTGTGTTTCTGGTCAGTAAGATGCTGTATGGTTGTTAGTCAAGTGATTCTTTATAATTTATATTGGTAATAGCTTACCACAAGAAAACAATTTAGAAAGAACAGATCAGAAAATGAAGGTCTATCTTAATGGACTTTCCAGAGGTCTTATATTTGAAATGGTCCAAGGTAAAAACCAAAAATAATTGTCAGAAAACCAAGCATCAATGTCAATAGTGAAAGCCCAAAACAAAACAAATCAATCAAACCCAGATTCCTAATCCTGGTTTATGCCAGTTCTCCAACTTTCTACGTAATTGTTAATGTTTTTTACTGGAAATCCAAAACTTGTGACCTGTGCCAATATGCCCTGCCCATGTGACTCACACACCTCACCCGCCTGCCCCACCGGTGTTATGTGCAATAGGAGTTGTTCTCACAAACAACATGGTGGTGATAGGTTTTTTGCCAGGGCTCCTCCCTTGGATTATGTTTAAATTCATTTTGTATGTCTTTTTTGTTCATTTTGCATTCTGTGATTACCCTCATTTATATTAATACTGTTATTTATTTTTGTCTAATTATGTATTTCTATGTCATTTATTTTATGTATTAATTAATAGCCATGGTGCCTTTCGAAGCCAGGTAATAAAGTATTTTAAAGATATTTGCTATCTTACATGTACCTTCAGCACCTTTCCTCTGTATTTGCATGTGTGAACGTCTCTTCACTGGCACTCTATCTCGAGTGTGTTCCTGTAAAGCCCACTTCTCTGACTCTGCCATTATTTTCGAGGTTCCCCTCTCTTCACTTGTCTGGTTTTATACTTGCCGTCTTTGAAGGTGACTCTCTCAGTGAGCCTCGTATGCCTTTACTCCTCCTCATGCTTATCAAACTCACACTTCCTATTTCATTGCATTGTCAAAGCCAGATTGACCAATCAGATTGCTCAGAGGGACTGGACACACACCTTAGTGTCTCGTTATATAGTAGATATATTTAGTTTCTATGTATGTCATCCTGTTCTCCTATGTTTCTTGAATTTTATGCATCTGCCCCCCCCCAAGAGACACCACCAATACCTCGTCACAATTAATGTTAATTTTATTGATAAAAACTAAGATGAAAAATACTTGTCAATGAGATTTTTTCTGTGACGAAAAGGGAACAAAAAACTAAATAAAAATGCACCTTTAATAACAAAGAAAGAGATAAAATCTTTTAAAATCATTGACGAAAATTAAACAAAATTAAAATGTTACAGACAGACAACTGGACAATGAGCAGTGCCTACAAGTACTGAGCATGTCTGCCGTGGTGTAATTTTAAAAAGTTGTATGCACGCTTGTAATTGGATAACACTAGTTTGGACGCCATCAGGAAATCGTCACATCAGCCAGAATCCTGGTCCACTCCGCTGTGCTAAAAAAAGCAAACACACAGACATATGCAGGAATTTGTTATTGTCAGTTTTATCCCTTTACGAGAAACAGATTTGTGCAGCTTTGAGAGTGCAATCAAATGCGCTCAGCCTCAGACGTGAGTTGTGACTGCTTAGTTTGTAGTGTCACGCATTTGTTATAGCAGATGAAATGATGGGGGATTAATCGCTTCTAATACAGTGTCTTGATAAAGGAAAAGAAGCGTCACATGTTCATCCGTGCATCCATCAAATTTATAACTGGTGGATACAGTTCAGGGTTAGGGTGAAACCACCTCACTCGCGTCCACTTACACACACGAGCACAGTGGTAGTGACAACAACAATCGTTGGAATTAAAAATCGAGGCAAGTTTCCAATGAAGTGGCTGTTTGGCTTGCCTACTTCATTGATTAAATGAGCTGCTCCATTTGTTAATCTATACTAATAAAAGGCAAAGCCCTCACTCACTCACTCACTCACTCACTCACTGACTGACTCATCACTAATTCTCCAACTTCCCATGTAGGTAGAAGGCTGAAATTTGTCAGGCTCATTCCTTTGTCAGGCGGCTTCCCTGCTCTAACCGAAACCAATGTACGTACTTTTTTCGATGGTATGACGCCACTGTCGGCCGCCATATTGAACTTTCCAACGTCACTAATTTTCCAGCTTCCCGTGTAGGTAGAAGGCTGAAATTTGGCAGGCTCATTCCTTACAGCTTACTTACAATAGTTAAGCAGGTTTCATTTAGAAATTCTACGCGTAACGGTCATAACGGTCAACAATGGCCGCCATGTTGAACTTTCTTATTCATGACCCCATCTTCACGAAATTTGGTAGGCGGCTTCCCTGTGCTAAGCAAAACCAATGTATGTACTTATTTCGGTGGTATGATGCCACTTTCAGCCGCCATATTGAACTTTCCAACGTCACTAATTCTCCAACTTCCCGTGTACATAGAAGGCTGAAATTTGGTACTTATTTCGGTGGTATGATGCCACTGTCGGCCGCCATATTGAACATTTCAACAGTCTTTGTTACTTATGGGCCCATCTTCAAGAAATTTGATACGCGGGTTCCCAACGCTAACTGAATCCTACTTACGTACATATATACGTCTATAGCCTGCAGCTCGGTCACGTGTGAGGCGGCGTTGGTCCCCATCCCAACGCCTCCCACGTTGTTGGCTGCCTGCCTATATAAGGCCGTCCGTCGCTCCAGTCTCTACATTCTCTTCCTTGCTTCGCCATGGGATTCACGTCTCCCTACTGATAACTACAGCCTTTTTATTTAATCCACGGCTTCTCCGCTGTTTTATTGTTCATTTATTACGATTATAGTTACTGTGTAGGTATTTTAGACTTACTTTACATTGTTCAGGTACCCATTTCCTTTTTCATTCCAACCGTACCGCCATTAACATGTCTATCGAGGTGATCACCATCGATCAAAGAACTGTCACTTACTGAGTGATTTCCATGCCCGGAGATGGCACCTACCTTTTCCATTCTCTTTGTTACATATTGCACGGCCATATCAGGCTCACTCTTGATATCCAGAGGAACATTGTATCTTATGTATTGAATGACTGGGACAGGTTCAAGGTGTGGACTGATGACGGTACAGGAGATAATTATACTACACAGGAGCACTAGAAGAGTGAAATGCTTAAGCCCTTCACCTATGGATCTGCATGTGAGTTGATGGCTGCCGCTGAATTGTTCGGTTGTCACTTTCATGTGTACCGAAATGGCCAAATATTTTACACCTTTGGAGGGCCGCCAATGCCTCTTAAACATCTTAGATTGACAGGTGATGATTTCAGTAGTAGACATTTTGATGTTTATGAATGTTTAAACTCTCAAAAGCTGGATGTCATTTTATCGATGAAACCGGTTGTGTGCTTACAACGCTTGACAGATGCCGAATGTCTCTTCAACACAAGTCCTACAAATACTAACGTAATTGAAACAAACCATGAAACTCAAACCGATTATGACAGCAGCTATCCAAGCTGTGAGATTTGAGACAAGATTACTGTTCACATGGCCAACTGTACGTTGCAGTCTTAAGAGTAAGCTCAGCGCCCAGCTTGGTCATATTACAACCAGAGTGCTGAACTCACAATGTGGTATACAAAGAGATCCTTAACAAATAATTATTGGTATATTTTCCCTCAGTTTAAAAAGGTTTAATTTTCTTCTTAATAAAAATTTTAAGGCAGTACTTCGCCGCTGCGAAGTGCGGGTATTTTGCTAGTACTAAAATAAAATGTATTTAGGATTTCAGTGTTTGAAGCTCATCTCCCAATTATTACGATATGTACATGTACAGTGTGGCAAAATATGAATCTGCAAACAGTAAATTTGTGTTAATCATTTACTTTTTGAGGGAAAATGAATCTTTATGAGCATAAGCCTTAAAATGTGAAGAACATAGTAAAAGCACTTGTGTCATGTATTAGAACGGTACATTAATGCATGTAATGCAGTCTCTCAGTTGTGATTAATTGAGGACAAGTTACTTTTGTAATTGTGGATTTGCACCAGGGCTAAACTATAACAAAGTCAAGTTGTTGGGTTGTCTTTTTAGGCATTACATTTTGCGTTTGATTTTAACAAAGTCTGATCACTCAAGTAAGACAGTTTGGAAACAGCACAGCAATGAGTTCTGAAATATTGGATTAATGTAAAAATGGTTTCATCCTTTAAATGTTACTCTTTAGTGAGTTATTTAACAAGCTAATGATGCAAATATAAATCATTTGCTATTGTAACAGAAGGATTCTCTGAGAAACCAGATTTTAAAAGTATTTTGTTACAAAAACAGCTTTTAAGGGGTTGTTTAAATGTAAGTATCCTAAATTATTTTGGAATTAACTAATTCAAAAGTACAGACATCATAATGTTTGAATTTTTATTTTTAGTATTATTTGAAGCATTATTTTTCAGTTGCTGGAGAAAACAGAGACCAGAGCTGCCATTAACTGACTAAGATCTGTTGGAGTAAATCCTTTGTACACCTACCCTTCCTTTTACGTTTAATAATCACTATGTGTTGTTCGGCTCATTCATGTACATGCTAGTAAAACAGTTTAGAGGTACAGTATGTTCTGTACATATTCATAACAAAGTATCTATCTGATTTTGACTATTTGAGAATTTACTTCTAATTTTGGTTGACCAAAATCAATTTACTTTTCTTGATTAAAATTTATTTATTTTCTTTGTCAACTAAAACTACACTAAAACTAAAAATATTTAATTGACTAAAATGTGACTGTAATTAAAATGCAATTTATTTAGAAGACAGAGACTAAACCTAAATCAAAATGTATTGTCAAAATTTATGCTGATTGCAATGTACCACCTCTAGCCTTTAAAGGTAAGTTTGAACATTAGAACACTAGAACACTCTAGACCAGTGGTTCTCAACCCGTGGGCTTTGACAGGGAAGGAATATGGAGGGCCGCGCTAAAGTCTTAAATCAGTACCAAAATTAGACAAAAATCAGTGGAAACAAGAAAATAATCCACATTTTTTACGCATTGTTTGTGGCAGACCGTACTTAAAGGATGCAAGCTGCAGGATTTTAGGGCTTAGAGACGCTTTGTTTAATTTAGTTATTTTAGTACTTTAGTAGGATCAAAATGCAGCTGTAGCTGTTAACACTGGCTGATGCAAGCGATGACGCAAGAGATTTAAGCAATAATAATTTAAATTTGACTGTCGCACACTTTTTCGGTTAACCTTTTTATTGTGCAGAGTAGACTTAGATTACTTTAGGCTTGTAGAGAAGTTTAGACCCTAAAATGGATCAATTTTTGAAATGTAAGCCTTCGACTTCACACCAAGAAACAGTAGTGGCAGCGAAAGCGGTTATAATCAAGACGACACTAAAGTTGTTACTTGTAAGAAAACTAAATATGCTTGAAAATATGATGTGGAATATATTAAATACGGTTTTGTTCATTCAGCAAATGACCGAAATCTGCCAATGTGCATTATTTGTATGCAAATCCTCTTGAACGAAGCTATGAAGCCGACAAAATTGCATCATCATCTTACTACAAGACATTCAGAACTACAGAATAAAACCAAAGAATATTTTGAGCATAGAGCCACGGAATACACTAAACAGTGTTAAAAACAAGAGTTACTCTCAACGAAAAAAACTGTTAAAGCATCCTACTTGATTAAGGCGACCAGAATTTTTTGGGCCAATCCGGGGACATGAGGTGGCTAGAGGAGCGTAAAATCTACAGATCACGAGTAGGGACTTAAAGCACTACAGAGTACAAAGCGAAAGCTTATCACGTGATTTCTCGCCAAAGTTGCAGGATGTGGTAAAGCATAACCTCCGTCAAAACACCACCGAGTTCAAATTATCGTGGTGATGAGATACATTCAAAAAAGTGAACCAGCTGAAACCAGGAATGAAATCTTAAACCAGGGACAAGACGGGGACATGTTTCAGAGTGGGGACAGTTGTCCGAAAAAGGGAACTGTCCCCGGAAATTGATTGCTCAGAGAATCTTAAAAGCAAATAAACTACACACAATTGGAGAAGATCTTATCATGCCGGCTGCTCTTGAGATTTGCGATGTATTGTTTGGCTCAGAATATGCTGAAAAGCATTTCCATCTCGAATGATACTGTCCGCATTTCTGAAATGTTGGAGGACATTGTCACGCAGTTAACTGGTTACAGTCCACTAAGTTTGCGATTCAATTAGATGAATCAGCTGATATCACTGGCGAAGCACAGCTGCTTGTTTATGTTCGCTATTGTTGGCAAAATGTTATGGAAGAGGAATTTCTTTTTTGCAAGTCATTTCCATGAAGAACGACGGTGGATGAAATATTTAGTGTTATAAAGGAATTTTTCACAACTTTTGGCCTGCAGTGGATGAACCGCATCAGTGTTTGCACCGACGGTGCTGCCACAATGACTGGTCGCAACAATGGTGTTGTAGCCCGCATAAAGCAAGTGTCGCCCGAAATTGTAGACACTCATTGCATGATCCATCGTGAAGCGTTGGCTTCAAAGAATTTGCACAAAACTCTGGGATCTGTACTCGATGACTGTGTATGGATTGTAAACTTCATTAAAACTAGAACAGTGAACAGTCGATTATTTGCTCAATTTTGTATCGAGGCAGATGCAGAACACAAGCATCTCCTATTGCACTCGGCTATTCGTTGGGTATCCAGAGGGAAAGTTCTCGCAAGGGTGTTTGAACTTCGTTTCGAATTGTTGCAGTTTTTGACCGAACACAATCTCAACCTGGCTGTTAAGGTCGCAGATACTAAGTGGTTTGCCATACTGGCATACCTTGCTGACATTTTTAGTCTTTTGAACAGTCTGAACACATCACTGCATGGTAAAGATGCCAGTTTACTCAAGACATATGACAAAGTGGCAGCTTTTAAGAAGAAGCTACGACTTTGGCGCACGCGACTCGAAAGCAATTCACACAACATGTTTCAGTTATTTTGTGAATTTATAGAGAGCAATGAAGTCAATGGCGAGATGCTGAAACGGGTCACTGGTGTAATAAGACAGCATCTGACATATTTTGCTGAATATTTTGACAAATACTTCATGTCCGAAGACATTGAAGCTTTTGACTGGATTCATAATCCTTTTCAGTGTGCATCCTCTGAATTAACCGGTCGTGCACAAGATGAATTAGCGGAGCTGTCTAGTGATCGCAAATTACAAATCAAATTTGATGATCCTGCTACGGTTATCTCTTCCTTCCAGTGCATAGTTTCGCTTGAATATTTGTTGTTGTCAGCACTACCGATGAAAGTTCTTACATCTTTGTCAACAACTTATTTATGCGAGGTTTCATTTTCTGCATTGACAGCCATGAAAACAAAATATTGGTCAAGAATGAACGTGGAGGATGATCTTCGGTGTGTTTATCAAAAATTTCAGCCAGAATTGACATGCTATGTAAGCCCAAACAGCATCATCTTTGACAACTTTACTAATGTAAATGAAAATAAAATAAACCAGATAATGATTATCGTCTCTCAATTTATTATTGTATTTGTGTAGCAAGCAATGAGCAACTAAACATGTGAAGAAAAAATTACATAATACTGTATATTAGTAATATTTACCCCCAATTTCCTAAACGCATGAGCAATAAATTATATGCCAGCGAAGGCTAACATGTGGGCCGCAAAAATGTTTGAATTGTTAATGTGGGCCTTGCGTAAACAGGGCCTGAGAACCACTGCTCTAGACGAGAACAGGCCATTTAGCCCAACAAAGCTCGCCAGTCATATCCACTTGCTTCCTCCAAGAAAACATCAAGTCGAGTTTTGAAAGTCCCTAACATCTTACTGTCTACCACACTACTTGGTAACTTATTCCAAGTGTCTATCGTTCTTTGTGTAAAGAAAAACTTCCTAATGTTTGTGTGAAATTTACCCTTAACAAGTTTCCAACTGTGTCCCCGTGTTCTTGATGAGCTCATTTTAAAATACAAGTCTCGATCCACTGTACTAATTCCCTTCATAATTTTAAACACTTCAATCATGTCACCTCTTAATCTTCTTTTGCTTAAACTGTAAAGGCTCAGCTCTTTTAATCTTTCCTCATAATTCAACCCCTGTAGACCTGGAATCAGCCTAGTCGCTCTTCTGTGGACCTTTTCTAGTGCTGCTATGTCCTTTTTGTAGCCTGGAGACCAAAACTGCACACAGTACTCAAGATGAGGTCTCACCAGTGCATTATAAAGGTTGAGCATAACCTCCTTGGACTTGTACTCCACAGATCGTGCTATATAACCTAACATTCTGTTAGCCTTCTTAATGGCTTCTGAACACTGTCTGGAAGTTGATAGCTTGGAGTCCACTATGACTCCTAAATCCTTCTCATAAGGTGTACTCTCGATTTTTCGACCGCCCATTGTGTATTCAAACCTAATATTTTTACTTCCTATGTGTAATACTTTACATTTACTGACATTAAATTTCATCTGCCACAAATCTGCCCAAGCCTGTATGCTATCCAAGTCCTTCTGTAATGATATAACGGATTCCAAATTATCTGCTAATCCACCTATCTTGGTATCATCTGCAAACTTAACAAGCTTGTTACTTATATTCCTAAATATAGTTTGTAAATCGTTTATATATATTAATATATTAAAAATAGCAGTGGCCAGTTCTGATGAGGTTCCTCGCACCATCACCCTCTGCTTCCTGTGTCTGAGCCAATTCTGTACCCATCTAAAGCCATTACCCTGAACTCCCACTTCTTTAAGTTTGATGCCCAACCTCTCATGTGGCACCTTATCAAATGCTTTCTGAAAGTCCAGATAAATAATATCATAAGCTCCACTTTGATCATATCCTTTTGTTGCCTCCTCATAGAATTCCAACATGTTAGTAAAACCGACCTCCCTCTTCTGAACCCATGCTGACTGTTCAGAATAACTCCTGTCCTTGCCATGTGTTGCCCAATCTTATCCTTAATAATTCCTTCCGTTAATTATCCAAGTTTGGATAGTAAGTTCCTTGCCGTTCATTGAATGCACTTTAGACGTGTATCCTCAGGGGGCGCTCTTTCTCTTCTGGGATGTGTTTCTTGATGCAGTACAGACTAGGACCAAGATAATCGCTTTTGTAACCATGGCACAAATAACTAACAAGAGAGAAATACGGTACAAAAAGAGATATATGTATTTAACTTGCTTTAAATGATAACTTCCATTTCCATAATATAACGCATAATCATGTATACATACATATTCAGACCGGAGAGAAGCCAAGGAACAATATAGCCATCACAGCCAGTTCTTCGGGTGAGAAAACACTGTCCAGCAGCAATATTTGGCAGAGAGGCACTTGTGACTTGGTGCTGGATCCTCGTCATTATAACCACTCACATATGTACATATTCATATAGGGTGGTCCAGATCTAATTATGCAATTTTCATTACGATACAACTTATTAAGTTTATTACATAGAACATCACCCAAAAAAATCCCGGACTATCGAGAAGTGTGCGAACTGACGACATGAAGAATCGATGTCGCACAGTGTTTCCGGTAATTGTGGGTAACTCAGGAGTGTTTTTTTTTTTTAATTAATGTTTTACTGAATGAAATTAATCAAATCCAATTCCATGAACCCAGAGGCGTTACAGCAGTAAAGCCTAAATTGTTGAGCAGCGCTGTACAATCTTTTCTGTTGATGGTGTGCTTTTTTACGTTTTGCTCATCAATGGTAGATGTTAGTGGAGAAGTATCTTCAATGGTAGATGTTAGTGGAGAAGTATCTTTACACTTCACAAATGTGCCCAATGGAGCAGTGAGAAAAGTTAAGTATGGAAGACCAAACGTATAAGTGCTGCTGGGATGAGTTGTTTATTATATTATATTATATTATATTATATTATATTATATTTATTATATTATATTATATTATATTATATTATATTATATTATAAATGTTGAACACAACTGAGGAGTGCTTGATGATTTGTGAAATTCATTCAATGCCAGCCTGCAGTTAGCTTGCTGCTGTATACACTCTAAACATTCATCATGGACAGTAATGGGGGAGAATTCACTTGAGCTCTTCCTAAATTTCTCAGAATGTGTTGACATATTCGCACAAAATCTCAAAGTCAGTGCTGGAAAGCTTTCTATGCATGGGTATGTGAATATTTGGATACCACCGCTCAGCAAGACAACTAAAAACCGATATGTACAAGAGAAGTCTGACAATATAATTGCAAGGGAATTAAAAATAATTTTTGTCACACCTTCTGTGTTGGTGCTGACTCTAGCAGACAGATATCAGCTGGCAGTGAAGATGTTTTGAGAACCCACGGCTGACAACTCAGTTGGAAGTCAGTTCAGGTTCAAGATTAGTATCTGCTACATTTTTAGAGATGTCAAACACATCCTGTCTGAATGGTCCTGGGCCTTAGTAGATGAGTTACATGACGTTATGATATACAATGGTGTGAAAAACTATTTGCCCCCTTCCTGATTTCTTATTCTTTTGCATGTTTGTCACACAAAATGTTTCTGATCATCAAACACATTTAACCATTAGTCAAATATAACACAAGTAAACACAAAATGCAGTTTTTAAATGATGGTTTTTATTATTTAGGGAGAAAAAATCCAAACCTACATGGCCCTGTGTGAAAAAGTAATTGCCCCCTGAACCTAATAACTGGTTGGCCCACCCTTAGCAGCAATAACTGCAATCAAGCGTTTGATAACTTGCAATGAGTCTTTTACAGCGCTCTGGAGGAATTTTGGCCCACTCATCTTTGCAGAATTGTTGTAATTCAGCTTTATTTGAGGATTTTCTAGCATGAACTGCCTTTTTAAGGTCATGCCATAGCATCTCAATTGGATTCAGGTCAGGACTTTGACTAGGCCACTCCAAAGTCTTCATTTTGTTTTTCTTCAGCCATTCAGAGGTGGATTTGCTGGTGTGTTTTGGGTCATTGTCCTGTTGCAGCACCCAAGATCGCTTTAGCTTGAGTTGACGAACAGATGGCCGGACATTCTCCTTCAGGATTTTTTGGTAGACAGTAGAATTCATGGTTCTATCTATCACAGCAAGCCTTCCAGGTCCTGAAGCAGCAAAACAACCCCAGACCATCACACTACCACCACCATATTTTACTGTTGGTATGATGTTCTTTTTCTGAAATGCTGTGTTCCTTTTACGCCAGATGTAACGGGACATTTGCCTTCCAAAAAGTTCAACTTTTGTCTCATCAGTCCACAAGGTATTTTCCCAAAAGTCTTGGCAATCATTGAGATGTTTCTTAGCAAAATTGAGACGAGCCCTAATGTTCTTTTTGCTTAACAGTGGTTTGCGTCTTGGAAATCTGCCATGTAGGCCGTTTTTGCCCAGTCTCTTTCTTATGGTGGAGTCGTGAACACTGACCTTAATTGAGGCAGGTGAGGCCTGCAGTTCTTTAGATGTTGTCCTGGAGTCTTTTGTGACCTCTCGGATGAGTCGTCTCTGCGCTCTTGGGGTAATTTTGGTCGGCCGGCCACTCCTGGGAAGGTTCACCACTGTTCCATGTTTCCACTTGTGTTATATTTGACTAATGGTTAAATATGTTTGATGATCAGAAACATTTTGTGTGACAAACATGCAAAAGAATAAGAAATCAGGAAGGGGGCAAATAGTTTTTCACACCACTGTAGCTGGATCTTTTTACTAAGTGTTATTGATTGTTTTTGTTTTTCTCTTACTATGTTTTGTAGCATATTGTTTTGTAAATTAATTTTGTTGTATTTTTGAATTACATTTACTCTGTTATTGTACCTTTGCGCATTGCAGATTAACGCCACAAGTAAGAGACCACATTATTGTGAACAATCCCATTTTGGATTTTGGATTGGACTATGAAGTTTGCTGGATTTTCATGTATTGTAAGCACTTCTTATTGTCTATTGTCAGAGTATCCACATCAGCAATAACATCTCCAGCACCGTAATACTGGATGCTGGAACCCCACAGGGATGTATGCTTAACCCACTTCTGTTCATGTTCTGTGATTCACAGTTCCAACAGCATTTTCAAGTTTGCTGATGACAGAACAGTATTGGGTCTTGTCAACAATGATGATGAGACAAAGTACAGAATGGAAGTAGAGCAAGTGCAACAACCTGTCTCACAATGCTGATACTTCAGGAAGACCCTCCCTGCCCACACTAGAGAAAGTAGAGAAAGTGAAAAGCACCTGGCGGAGGACCTAATGTACCTATCAATACCTTTTCCTTGACCAAGACAGAGCAGCAGCGACTCCACTTTCTGTGCTGGCTGAAGAGAGTAAGCCTTCTATGCCATATCCTCATCATATTCTATAGGGGCTTGAGTAGGAGTATTTCTGCTGGGTATAAGACCTATAATACATCCAATCGCAAGTCCATACAATGGGTAGTGTGCACTGCAGAGACCATCATCAGGACCTCTCTTCCTTCCCTTCCATCATGGACATGTTTATGAAGTGCTAAGGCCTCCAGCTCAGTGGGGGGTCCCTCTCACCCCTCTCACAGTCTCTCTTCTCTGCTTCCATCAAGAGTTTGCATACCAACACTGCAAGACTGAACAACAGCTTCTTCCTACATGAAGAAGCTGGTCAGGCTACTGAACACAGTATTACCCCCTGATCCCTGTGTGTGTACCCCTATTACAGGCTCATATTTAACTACTGCTCTGATCTGTGCACCTTTGAAGTCCTTGTCCATTATACATTTCCTGTTTTCACTGATTGTTGTCAGTATAATGTCAAGGTGTACAGAGTTTGTTCCTTGTTCTGCATCCCCTTATGTAAAATGACCTCTCTATTGTTATATTTTCATATTTATTTTGTAAATATTGCACCTCAGACATTTTGCTTAGAAGGTCATAACGGACTGCTGTTTTGCTATAAGTTTTCCTTAGATGAGCTATAATAATCTGCAGTTCAACTCTAGAACTTTACTCACAGATGTTTCATTCAGATCAGCGCCACATCAATTTGTTTTCTATGCATTTGTCTAAGTCTACACACATTTTCTTTTAGTTTATCTCAGTGTACAACTCACATCATAACCTTGGATTAGAATGACCTGTCAATTTCTGACTCAAACAGCAGGTGGAACGTTTCTGTATCAAAGGAACTGGACTGGCATACTTAAACAATCTTGACAAAGTAAAGTATTTGAACAAATTTGTATGATTGTGTTTTCAGCACAGGCTGTCCATCATCAGAGTAGTTAGCTATCTATCTGTGTGTAACATCAGACGGTCCAGATCTCCACATGGGTCATTTGGCATAAAAGAGAGACCCTCTGAGGGGGAGCAAGAGAATCATCCACCTGAACATCAAAGACTCCATTCATGCATCAGCCTGGCTTAGGAGTCAAGGTAAGCCATTTGAAAGATGCACCTTCTTTCTCTTCTTCTCTTGGTGTCCCACACAGATGTTTCCCTAAATGTTATTCTTGAGCTTCGATATTCTTCCAGAAAGTATTGTTTACATTTTTGCTTTTGGAACAAAGATGTTTTATAGGGCTCTATGTTCAGACTTTGTAATTATTATCATTTATGCTATTATTCATTTTCACTTCTACTACCCAATTTTAATAAATACTATTTTACTTTAAATTTATATTCTTTGTCTGCACATCTTGAGTGACTGAGGTAAATACTTGGCAAATAGTGTGGGTAGATTGCCATTTCTTTCCCATAGACTTAGCAGCTGAGGTCCTTCAAAATTAAGCAGCACGGAAAGAAGTAATGTGACATTGGCAAGTGTCAATAACCAAAGTTTGCCAGCCTTGAGTGTCTAGAGGACATTCAGGAACCAGGGTGTACCAGTCGTCAGCATTGAGGGGATATCCAGAGACCCAAGTTTGTCAGCCTTTAGTGTTTTGGGGACATCCAGGTAGGGAGGTGTGTCAGCCTCCTGTGTCTGGGGCAGTATTTCTCAATCACTGGTCAGTAAACTTGCACCGGTCTGTTAAGAATTTTTTTTCAGTAAAAAATCAGTAAATTCTCAGGTCATTTTTTAACCACTTTTGTGATAGCATTTGCAAAAGAAAATTCCGTCATGTTCAATATTGATGCTCAAAACTCCACGGGGAAACAGCCAACCCACTTTCCGTGCTAATGTTGGATAATCTGGGCGCTTGAAACTCCAAGGAGGACCAATGCCTCGGATCTAATGTCAGTAAATCTGGATGTCCAAAAATCCAAGGGAGAACACCTCCCAAGATTAATGCTAGTAGATCTGGATGGTAGAATCGCTGCTTTACTGAAAACAAGAGTACCAACACTTTATTTATTTCCACTTCAGGCACTAGCTGGACAATTTATTATACAGAGTAACTTGTATATTGTCCAGTTCGGCAGTGTGTGGAGATTTTTTTCCACTGTTAGTCTACAAATCAAAATGGTTGAAAACTGCTGGCCTAGAGAATATCCAGGGACCAAGGTATGTCAGCCTGCAATGTGTAGGATACATCCAAGAATATGCTTGTGGATCTCTCAAGCCAAAGCTAGTGAGTCCCTATGTGGAGCGAGTACTTAGAAGTGATAGACAGTGCAGGTATGTTTCATTATCGGTGTTTAAGATCAAGAACGATTGGATTCTACGTATGTGTGCCTGAGTTAGACATGATCTGTGCAAGAGTAGGCCAAACCATAATGAACTTGGTGAGTCCCACTCACCCCATGACAATACAAGGCCTCATTTGAAGCCTGAGGCTACATTTCAAAAGCAAAGCCTTATTCTGAGTAGAGCACCAGGCATGAAGCGCAACATATGAAAGACTGCCTTACAGGCAAACTTATTCAACTTATTACTATAAATATTCACACAGCCTGCAAAGCTTTGGATTGTGCATCTCCTAAAAATCTGCCGAAACAATAAATGTGTAACCTTCTGAAAGGATTTGCTCTTCCCACAGTTTTTTTTTTAATTTTTATTATTAGTTAATAAAAAATCAGACACGATATGGACACCAGAATTGAAAAAGCAAATTTTACTTTGAAAATATTTTGCAATATAAGCATATATATATTTTTTCATGTCTCAAAGAGATCTTTGCATTTCATATAATCAGATTTAATATAAACATGCAATTGGCAACATATACAAGGAAAATAACGCATATGCTCTTAAATGAATGAACAGCATGCATACTCAGGGTGGTGCACTTACCCATTCACTCTGTTATTAATTCATAGTTGTACTGCGCATATAATCCAGCAATGGAAAAAAATCAATATTAATAAATTCAACAAGGATGATTTTCACCTGCATTCCTGAATAGGTTCCACTTTTAAAACTGTACATTGAAACACCAAGAGAACTCACAGAGAGCTTTGCTATTTCATTTGAATTCACGGAGATTTTTTTGCTAAGTCTCCATGCTGCCGCAACCTTAGTGAGAGATTAATGCTTGAAATGGTTTACCCAACTAATCTTATTGTTAGAGTTGTAGAGTGTTAGCACCTGTCCTGGCAGCACTGGGCAAAAGGCAGGGGCCAACTGCTATGGTTAGGGCATTGCCAAGGGGCAGTCAAAATAAAAACTAATGTATGCGCGCCAAAAAACAGTGGCAGACTTCATTTATTGACATGGTTTGTTTGTGCTTTTTTCCACTGCCGGTTATGCACTTGCACAATGAACGGAATGCACAACTTTACAATTTATGTGCGTGAGCCACCCTGTACAAAAACATAAGGCATACAAGCAAAATGATCATAAACAATACCTCCGTCCCCTCATAATATTTAAAGACTCGTGATAAGCAAAAAATAAAATACAAACTTCAAAAAATAAGGACAATCAAGAGAAGAAACTGTAATGGCAAAATACTTTAAATGAAAAGTGATTATTTAAGCAACATAAACACAGCACCACTGACACTTTCATGGTCCTGGCTTTGTATTTATTTTTAAGAGGTGCAGAATAAAAAAATGGTGAAAACATGCGCGACTTGTCTGTCTCATGAAATTAGACCAAGCAAACAAGCCTCTGCCGGCTGCATGCTAACATGATTTGGTTCTTAGCCTTTAAAAGTAAAAACAAAAGATACTTGTAGAGTAAAATTATGATCAAAAGTTCATCATGAATCCCTGTTCTCTCTTCTCCCACAATTAAGACCATGTCAGTCATTGGGCATTTGAGGTTCCTGATTTACAATGACTGCCCTAATGAAATAAATTATTAAAAAAAAAAAACAAAAAGACGAAAACCTGACTTCAGGTTATTAAAGAACACTTTTGCTTTTGAAACACTGTTGAGCAAACTGCAATTTCACTAAAAACCCCCAGCCACAGCAAAGGAGAAGATGCAGTGCAGATCGTTTTTTCCTGAATTTGGGGTGTGAGTGACATTAACAAGAGTATCTTCAGAGAAAATCTTCCTTCTACCCCACCATTGTCATTTTAGCAAACAAACCTGCTTGATTGTCTAAAAAAGCAGATGCAGTGTTATATGTTGATAAATCCTCTTTACGTAATGAGTCTTGTCATCATTAGGGTTAACGATTGGAAGCATTTCTGGTTCACATTTGAATCGTTCATCTTCCATCCACTCCTGCACCATCCAAGCAGGCCTATCTAATTTGGAGTCACTGGTCTCCCTTATTCTGTCCGTAATCAAACAGAACAAAACAAAAATGGTGGCTGCAGATTAGATTAGATCTGCATCCTCCCACCCAGCTCTCATCCTTAACATGAAGGTTTCAGTTTAATGCTTACTGTAAGCCTATACATTTCTTACACCAAGTTATTTAAGTTATTAATGTATTACTTATCACACGTTTAAAATTCTAGTAATGATTTTTGATATTTATAGAATCATGTATTATCGTTATTGTACTTTTACATTCTTCTTAAAGGCACAGTCATTAGAGTTCAGCAGCTAAGCATTTCGCTACATATTGTTCTGTATGTCTAATTTCTTCATGACAATTACAGTTTGATTTGAGTTCATTTTTTTGATCAGTCTAAACGGTGCTCATCGATCAGTGATATTTACCAGTGGGCAACTCTAGAAAAATGATGGGGTAGAAGTGATTTTTGGTCTTTTCTAGACAGTGAAAGAAGATCTGCCTTTACTGGTCCATAATTAGTATTAATAAGAATTCATTATTCTGTAATTCTAAGGTTCATAACAAAGCATGTTGTCACATAAATACATGTCAGCATCACCTCAGCGGAGCCCAGTCTCTTCCTCCAATCTGCACTTTGTATCTTCTCACTTACTGCTGCTGGGGGCTTTTGATTATTTTTGCCTCTTTTGAAAGCCTTTCTTTGGTACTTCTTCATCCCCTCTGATCATCGATATTAGAAGAGGATGGCTCTTATCGTCAATGAGATGCCCTTGGTTGACTGCAGCATGCCACACATCATCCAAGGCCTATACAATAAAGATGTCCGATTAATCAACTGATTGGCTTACCAAAAGAAACCAAAATCTGCAACACTAAAGAATCATTCATCTGTTCTCATATGTCACAAAAACGTCTATTGACTAAAAGAGGATTCACAAGCAGCTTGAATACAACAAAGCAGAAGAACACCACTGTGAATAAAAAAGTCTTTAAGAGTGAAATGTATATTTTTACCTTTGTGATTTACAAAGTAACTAAGACAAGATAAAAATGATCTTCATTTCTGCGGTCAAAAACAAATAAAACAAAAAAAATAAATAAAATCTGCTGGTCCAGACAGTCATCCATAATTGTCATACGGAACAAAGAAGAAGAATGCTACATGCATTTGGCCTCACCGGAGGTGACACTCAACGATTAGATTATGCTAACAATGAACTTCAACAATGAGTTAAATAAAACAAGAAAGACCAGTCAGTTTCAAAACAAGGCAAAACTGGAAAACAATTACAAAAAAACGACTTTGAATTGGCTGGACTTAAATTCAGTCATTTGCTTCTTTTATTCGGCACAACATGGCCTGTTTTTCCTGTGCTTGTTACCTTCACAGTATTTATTACCTTGGCTAGTTTTCATATTTGTGCAAGTTTTTATAAGGCAACATTGGTTCGAAAGGAATGGACTGCAGAAAACTAAGACAGATAGACAGACGGATGGACAGTGAGTTGAACTGCCTGGGACGTTTCTAGGTTTATCATTTTATTTCTGTCCAGGACACCTAGACTATGTTGCACACCGGTTTTCAGATGCTTCCTTCATCATTATGCACATCTTAAATTAAAAGGCTTATTCAACAGGACAGGCTTTTCCCATCCAAGAAAAGAATCTTCCATGTCCTAACCTGCTTGACTGATTTCAATCATATATTCTCCTGTCTGAAGGACTGCAAAAATATTAAACATTACAAGGTCATGCGAAAAGGCAATTTCCCCTTTGGGTCTAATAAAGAATATCAAATCAAAATCAAAAACTATAATTATATTCACATCCTATTAGAGGAGCATCCTCCAAACCTCTGATGCTGGTATGTCCTACCTGGTGATGCCAGTTAAATAAATGGCCCACCAGTGCGGCCGACGTAGGGGAGTGCAGATGAGGCTCTAACAAGGTATGCTGGACTGACATCAACGATGAGACCAGCACAGTCACAACCATGTTAGTTATATTTCTAGTAAACAGATACAATTATACAAAATATGATTCAGGTTTCTGCCTTCCAATCCTTAATGAGGTAAAGTTACATACAGCAAGCAACACACACCAAAAATAACATATCATTAATAAGCCATGTTCCCTTTGAGAGTAAAACAACAGAGAAGGGTAAAAAGTAATATGGTATTGTTAGAAGTGTACTTGTATTATTTAAAAAGCAGTAAAGGCTCCTCCTGTATGAACGCAATGCTAATTCCATTAGTGCCACACTGCACGTCAAGCTGTCAAATTGTTCACGCAGAGAAACCTCTAAAACATGTGTAAGAGAAAGCCGGGAAGATTACTGAGTAGCTGAGTAAGAAAGAGGAAGCGCCGCTTAGTGATTTGGAATTATCGGGAAAGAGTCAGCTCTTTAATGCAACAGTGAGAGAGCAAATCATGTACAAACTTAAACGAAATTGGCCAGACGATGATTTCTGAGGTGACAGATATATGAAGTCCTATGCAGCATACTATTTAACATGGAATATTCCATCTGAAATTAACTTTACGGAATAGCAATCGGATGCCTTACAAACACGAGTAAGGAAATGAGAGTGCTAATGTAAAGTTATTATAACTGACGAATAGGGCTAGCAATATAACTATATTGTTACTAATAAAAGTACCATTATTAGTATTATAAAGAATATAGCTAAAATTAGGATTCTAATTCTTCCAGAATATAAGTACTATTAGAGTTATTGTTAACTGATACTCTGGTAATAATAAAAGAAGGATTTTCTAAATATACTGTAGTTCTTCATTGACCCACCTTTGGTATTCTGCATAAGTCAATTCAGGGCTCCAAGAAGCCCAAGCCAATAATGGCGGAGTTGAAAGAACAACCCATTATGGGATGTCAGCTCCATTCACACCAATTTGAAGTCACCAATTGGTTTAACACGAGGGAGGAAACTGGATCACTGGGAGCGAATTACACATAGACTGTGTCCGGGCCAGTGTTAACCACCTTATTATTATTAAACAATACCAATAAAGTTACTATTGAATAAGGTTTTCTAATAAAAGTACCACTATTATCATTAGTAGTAGCATTATTCGATCATTACTAGTAAAAGTACCATTATTTTAATTATACAGGATAGAATTTCTGATTTTTGTTTTGTTTTTCTGATCCTCTTTTATTCTATGTTAGTGTTCTCTTATTTTAATTCTTTTTCTTCATCATGTAAAGCACTTTGAGCTACATTATTTGTATGATAATGTGCTATATAAATAAATGTTGTTGTTGTTGATCCCATATGAACCAACATCTTCTAATGGACTGAAGCACAGAACGGCTGGTTGTGTTTTTTTTCAGATTCTCCCCATCTAGTAAGTGCTGCTACAGATTATTGTGAAGAAGACGCTGCCTGCGTGAACAGAATTCAGATTTATAGCAAACTCCTTCTGCTTTTATGAGCATCACTGCCTGTCAATACTGCAAATTCTGAAGAAACAACTGAGGTAGGTTTGTAGTAGCTGGTAAATTGTGATTAAAGTAAGTCAAGAGATTTGTATTTGCAAACATAATAGTAATAAATTAAGCCACAAATGCATCACATGAGCACCAACCAAAGCACAAATATATGTATTTTTTTACTGACAGAATAAAAGTAATGTAAAAATCACTGAAATATTGAAAGCGACAACTGATGTATGAAGTAATAAAATGGCCAGTCATGCCAAAGGTTTGAAGGGAGCTCCAGAAGAGCATGTCTCTGAGAGGGTCGAGGCAGAATGTTAATACGACATTCATGCTGAGCAATGCAAAATAGAATAACAGGCCAAAAAAAAAAAAAATCATTCTTAGTCACAAACTGAAAATGCTGGGGCTCTCTATTTACATTTCCACTGTCATGTATGACTTCTATAAACACAATATTTTACTCTGCATAGACAAGACGAGTTGTCCCGTGCTGCTGGGTGGCTCATCTGTTCATATAATCTACCCTTTTATTCAGTAACGTGACCAAAACAAAAAGAGCTATCTTAAACAGGATACATGATTTACAGGCATTCCGCTTCACGAAACATGAAGGAAGAGAGTAAACGGACACCAGAAAGTCTGTGCCAGGTTTGTTAGTCTGAGTAGCCAAAGAACCAAAGAAGAAATATTGCTTCATATCCTGCTTATAGCTCCAAATTACAAATGAGGCACCGCTGCCAGTGAGATGACCGCTGACTCAGTGGCAGGAGTGATCTCTAACACTGTATATTGCTTACTAAGCCAAAGCTGGCCTAGCTTAGGACATCATTGTGCTTTATAGGCAAAAAAAAAAAAAAAATTCAGAAATAAAAAAATGATGATAATATAGCCAGAGTCCTAAATGTCCTCAACAACCTCTGAGAAAACGATGTCTACCTAAATGCAACATGTCCTAAATTATTTAATAAATCTGAATGCAAGGCTTCTTCTTGGCTGCCAGACGGATTTTTAAGCAGCTGCCATACAAAGAGCGTATAATCCTATATCCTCGTAAAAGACAAGTGCCATCATGGACTGGCAAACACGAGGAGACATAAATCACATCAGCATATAGAGGTGCTCCTGTCTTCTTTACCCTCTGTCACTGTCTAGCCTGCATGGCATTGCTTTTAAGAGAGAGAGATTCATATTGTTAGAAAAAATGCGGCAACTTTCCCAATATTGCGCTTTCATTCCCTCATGTGTGGCACCTAGAAATGGTACATGCTCTTGGTTCCAATTTCATTTGTGGCTTTGTCTTATGCAAAAAATACAAATTATTTTCTTGCCATGCTCAGCATCTTATTTAAGGATACTCTAGAAAGACAACAGCTCCCAGGTGACTGTCCATCCCAGACTGAGCTGAAAGCGCTGTTGTGTTTCTTTCGTTAAAATACATAAGGCAGCCTATCATGACTTTTGAGGCAGATTTAAGAAACTCCTATTGTGCTTTATCACACGGATGTGTAAATGCAAATTTCAGATTATTTCTACAAAACAAGCAGCAATTTTGGTCAACTAAATATGAAGATTTTCACGTATATAAAAACTTTCTGAGTAATCGCCAACAGTGCCTGCCTTTTACTTAACTCATCATAACAGCATAATAGAGATTAAAAGGAATGCACTTGCACAGGATGGATGGAAATATTGAATCCCTTTTTAACTATATGTCTGACCAAAGCTAACATCTAAAGAAAGGTCATAATGCACTAGATCACACAATCCGTCGTGTGCCTTCTCCCCCCCCCCTTACTCGCAGCATCATTCAGATTTGTTAGATTTGCAGCACACACACTTAAATTCTGCATGTGCTGTACTTGACATCATTTTCTACTGGTCAACATTTATCTGAAAGCTCATTGATTTTTTCTTTGGCTTCTCCTTCTTCTGCTTGCTTCTTTCTTATATTTCGATGATGAACCCAAGGGATGAAGCACAACACTGCTCCCCCAATGATTGGTGGGATTCCTGCCAAGTAGAAGGCCACGTCGTAGGAGCCCAGTCTGTCACGTAGAAATCCTGTGAAGAAAAGTAATAAAGACATTGTCAAAAGATGTCCCCTTGGTGGCCAGTGGGCAGACACTTACGAAGACCTAGGGATGAGGTGGAGGAGGGATGAAAAGGCTGGTATGCAAGCAAAACACAGAAAACAGAGCCATGTGTTTCAGCCTGTCTGTGAGACGCCATTGGCTATATCATTTTAATTACATACTTACCTCCCATTTTAGATCTGCTGTCTTTGCAAGTGTCCATCTGTTTACTTGGAAGTGGAGAACTACATCCTACCCTGGAAGCACTGGGTGCAGATCAGCAAGCAATCAGTTGCAACCAGTATTGTCCATTGACCCACACCCTCAAAGAGAGGCAATTTAGAGTCAGTCATTAACCAAAAACACGCATATTGATTTAGCATGAGAGGGGAAATGAGAGCACCTAGAGAGATGATGCCCTCATACATGTAGAGGGAATGGAGCTGTAAAGTGGCAGACAAATTTGTGTGCCATCATGCCTCATTGATGCGCCTGCTGATTCAAACTCCTTCACACACACCACAGTGATGATGACCTCCTGTAATCCTGCTCTCTGTGGAATTGTAACAGATAACTGGCTTCGTATTGCATTTAGCATATTTGCTTCATACTTTAACTGGATCTAAAGTTTTCATTAGGAGTCTCTGTTTTTCTCAAATTTCCATAGTTGGCCACATTGAAGAGATTCTTATCGCTATTTTAGCTGTTTTTACACTCACATTTAAGACTTAATTTTTTCTGGCCACGGGTTTATGCTGTACTCAACGCTTGTTTCTTCTTATTGATCAAAATGTACAGTATGTCTTGCACATTGTCTGATGTCTGGACATACTGTCTTACACAATCATAGGAGACAAAACTAATTTAAACAAATAAATAAAAAAGCAACTAGAAGAATAAAGGTATTCTTGTCATCTAAGTAACATCAACATGACCTTGTTGAGATGGCCCCTCTCACTACAGGTTCTTTTTCTGCTACAAATTTTGGATGAGTGGGTCAATGCAGATAACATAAAAGCCTGGCTTTGCTCATTCCTGAGACTTATTAAAGAGCAGCACGTTAAGTTCTGCATTTTTAAAAATGACACATTTCACTGATTTGGTGGAAACTTTCATCTAAACTAAACAGATTGTTGTACACTCAGTTGCGATTTGCTATTGCTTCTCCTAATTCCTTGTGATGTAAGGAAGCACAAAGAAAAGGCACAAGGAACTCGGGATGCCCCAAATAATGTTCTTCTCTTCTCCCAGCTGAAGACCAGAAACCAGTCAAGGAAGGGCATGCCCAGGAGGAGCACTGGAAGCTCAGATCATGAGGACCGTCCAGTGAGAGCAGTGAAGCCATCTTAAAGGTCACATGGCCCAAAGACCATTAGTAAAGGAGAGGACCAGAAATAAAACTGTTAGTTCACCTTTGATTCTGAAGAGGGGAGAACTCTGCCAGGGGTGCAAAGTGTTCACCAGGGGACTTGTGCCTGCCTCTCCAAAAAATAAGGATTGAGGTCTCAGTGTGGACTAAACATTATCCAAGGGAGCTGGTAAACCAAGCCTCGACCTCCGTGACTGGCTAAACTTATGGATTTAAAAAAGGAGGACTGTAGTCTCTGTGTGGACGTCATGTGATATCAAGGAGTAGGTAAGACGAGCCTCAAACTTCATGGCTGCCTGAACTGACACCGGATGACTGATATGACTGTCTTTCCTTATAGGAAATTAAATCTTTTTTTTTTTAATATATATATATATATATATAACAAGTAGTGGATCCCTTACACTACACACCCCATTGTGGCTGCACCCCCACCTCCACATGTACACCTTGTCACTGTTATTGTGACCGCTCTTTGTTTTCGTGGCGTAGCCTGATGTTCACTGTTAGTTGTGGGACCATAGTGTTTTTAAATGTAATAGCTTCACTCAGGAAATTTTGGTTGAAATTGCTATAATCGGTTTATAATTATTGATATACAGTATATTAATATGGAACAAGTTTGAATGTACATGGAAAACTTAAATCTACAGTATAGTTTGATGGATCAATATTTTTTGTTGACAACTAACTTTTGCTAAATAAGATATGCCATGTGAATTAGTAACTTTTGCTGAATGTTTGTTCTGAACAGTCATTTGCAGGGACTTAATAATGAAATAGCTCTTGCTAAATGATATAACTCTGTGTCATTTATGAAACAGGTTCAGAACGCCCATAAACAATGGTGCTCCCATCTGCGTACTGATTCCAAGTAACTTTATATTAATTTATTTCTTTAAATCTGTTTATCTACTCCTCAGACTGCTTGGTAGACAATGGGGAACCTTTTTTGGTTTTCAATGGGAACAATTTGTCATTTTTTTGTTTCTGCATGGCTGATTAGAATGTCAGAGCAAAAGGGGAGAATACTGTATAAGTAACATTAAGCCATTATTGATTTTTAACTATAACTAGCTGAAATACCCTGCGTTGCCCAGGAGGAAAATAAAGTATGTGTTTTTTTTTTTTCATTTTTTGAGAAACTTTAAAAATAAAAATACATTAACAAACAATGAAGACTTACTAATGTGCTTGTCTTGCAGTCTTGTATGTATGTTATCATCCCGTTGATGCTCAGAACCGGCCAACTCTATTTAATTTCAAAAGCAACAGATGCGCGGTGGCGCTCAAACATAAAGAATGCTGGCAGTCACCTCCAGTTTGCCCTCTGGTGGTCAAGTGTCAACTGGGTGATAACATACATACAAGGCAGCAAGGTCACCACCATCTTACCCAGAAGCGGGTAGGTTAGGGCTAATTTCCAGTATTTTTAGTCGACCAATGATAAACATGTCTACCAAGTTCCATGAAAATCGCTCCAGCTGTTCGGAAGTGATGCTGGAACATACATACACACACACACACACATTGACTTTTATATTAAATAAAATTACTACATATGTAAAAAAAACAAATCAACCAGCCCATCTGTTTATTATGTCCACTGGACCCCAGGCACAAACAGCACAGCCGTCTATTCCACACTCTCAGGTAACAGACAGTGCACTCTGTGGCCAAAGAACTGGCCTTGAAGCTTAATGGTCCTCCTAACGGTCTGTGTCTCTTGAGCTGAGTTTCTTAACACTTACAATGTCTTTGGGTCAAATTTGACCTGATTTTCAGAGGGAAGGAGATTGTCGCTCAGGATTTCACGATACATGGCTCCGTCCATTTTCCCGTTAATGCGATTAAGTTGTCCTGTGCCCTTAGCAGAAAAACACCCCCAAAGCAAAATGTTTCCACCCCCATGCTTGACGGTGGGGACGGTGTTTTGGGGGTCATAGGCAGCATTTTTCTTCCTCCAAACACAGCGAGTTGAGTTAATGCCAAAGAGCTCTATTTTGGTCTCATCAGACCACAGCACCTTCTCCCAGTCACTCTCTAAATCATTCAGGTGTTCATTGGCAAACTTCAGACGGGCCTGCACATGTGCCTTCTTGAGCAGGGGGACCTTGCGAGCCCTGCAGGATTTTAATCCATTGCGGTGTAATGTGTTTCCAATGGTTTTCTTGGTGACTGTGGTCCCTGCTAATTTGAGGTCATTAACTAACTCCTCCCGTGTAGTTCTAGGATTCTTTTTCACCTTTCTCAGAACCATTGACCCCCCACGAGGTGAGATCTTGCGTGGAGCCCCAGAGCGAGGTCGATTGATGGTCATTTTGTGCTCCTTCCATTTTCGAACAATCGCACCAACAGTTGTCACCTTCTCTCCCAGCTTCTTGCTAATGGTTTTGTAGCCCATTCCAGCCCTGTGCAGGTCTACAATTTTGTCTCTGACATCCTTGGACAGCTCTTTGGTCTTTCCCATGTTGTAGAGTGTGGAGTCTGCTTGATTGATTGATTCTGTGGACAGGTGTCTTTTATACAGGTGACTAGTTAAGACAGGTGTCCTTAATGAGGGTGACTAATTGAGTAGAAGTGTCTAACCACTCTGTGGGAGCCAGAACTCTTAATGGTTGGTAGGGGTTCAAAAACTTATTTCCCTCAATGAAATGCAAATCAATTTCTATCTTTTATTTAAAGTTATTTTTTCGATTTTCCTTTTGATGTGCAATCTGCCACTGTTGAAATAAACCTACCATTGAAATGATACTGTTCTGAGACTTTTCATTTCTTTGTCATTGGACAAACTTACAAAATCAGTGAGGGGTCAAATAATTATTTCCTCCACTGTATATCTTCTAAAGGTGCAAGGCACTGGGCTGACTTCTGTGTTGTCTACCTTCTGGGCTTCCCTAGTTCTTTTTAAATTCAGTTCAGTCATTACTGTTTTAGAATATCCTATTTCATCTGAGCTATACAGCCTTGTTATTATTATTTTTATGAGAGGTGAGCGATAGCAAATTTGTATACAGTCAAGTTGCAATATAGCCTTGCTTTGGTTTTAAGGTCCCTAAATAAGAACTGGATGTAATTTTCATTGGGGGTGCAAAAGCATATTTAGAGAAGTCAAGGGCTGCTGGCTGTGGAAACGTTTAATAACCACCACTCTAGGAGGAAGGCATGCAGACAGTGAGATGGGGCGGCAACACATCCAGCAGTTAACATCTCATTGTGACCAGACACAGGCTACAAAGATATTTTTTGAGAGAAAAGAGATCCATTAAAGATGATCACCCTGTGTATGAGACACTCTTTGGAAAGTTTTGCTAGGACCCACAAGAGTGTGCATTATGTGAGTCATTTGTAGATCAGCAATATTGTGAATACCTTTACCTGTGCAGAGAAACACCACATAAAAGGAATGGCCTGAAACAGTGCAGATGCTGGACATCATCTGCTTTGAGTATAAAATCAGATCTTAAAAAAAGCAAGCCTTTTTGTATTATGTTTCTTTACTCATTCAAACTTCATTCATTTGAATGTAACTTTTCAAACCAATTGTTCCATAATTCAGGTGACTTTGTTGACTTGGCTTTGTTGTTTTTCCGTACAGCTGAGAATTTCTCCCACAAGCTGTTAAAAACTGCTCATGACTCGCCATCCAGCACTGTAAAATACACTTTAGTGCTGTAAGGTAAAGATGTATTTCTCTAGCTTTATTCACAAACAGCAGATGTTCATTTTCCACACTTTACCACATGATGGCAGTATAAACATGTCAAATAGGGTTGTCAAAATTATAGCATTAAAAAAGAACATTTTTCAATAAAAAAAGTTTACAGCTTGAAACCTTGCTGGTTGTACTTCATGTACATTTATTTTATTATGATAATTTGTATAATTTATGTATGTGTTGACCTTTAAATTCCAAAAATATTCTCAGTGGGTCTACCATTAAAATAAATAAAAGCCCAGCACCAGTAAAAAAAAATAATAATGAGCTAAAATCAGACTTATTATTTTGTATAAACCCATCCAGAGTTGGCTTTTGCCTTATTTTTAATACGCTCACCTAATCTAGGGTTGACTTTGGACTGGCATCTGGAGCTGGAGTATTTTATGCTTTATGCCTGATACTAACCCTTAACTGTATTTAAACAGGTTTGAAAATAGAGGAATGTAATGGATGGATGGTCTTTTGTACATTCCTGTCTATATTCCTTATGTTTAGTTTGTATATTGAGATATAAGTTGGACTCTTTGAATTTAAAATGTTTATACAGTATACAGTATGTAACTCTTTAATCACTGCTGCAACTATTCAAGGCAAGGATCCAACAAATGCTCAGAGTCACAGACGCATTCGCCAGGCTTTGGAGCCAGTCCTAATTCCAAAGTTACACTTTTTGATTTGTCGTGATTTCTCTTAGTAACACTGCTTTAAGTCAGTAAGTGCTTAACTTGGAGATATTCTTTGGAAATTAAAAAAAATGTTCATATTGCATTCCATGCTACTAGGTTTTAATCAGTCATGCTTATAAAAAGGTTAAGTGTGATAAGTATCCACTCAATAACATCTGCATTATATGGTGTAAAGTTCATCATCATCATCATATATTAGCTATGGTATTCACCACACTTTTCCAATCAGGGCTTTATGCTCAAACTCATAAAATAAGAATGCACAGCAGGGGGCAGTAGACTTTGATCCATCTGGTGCTGTAAAAATCAGTGTGTGAAGGAGACGGGTGCTGGCTTAGGAGGAAACCTGGAATGTTTCTCCAGGATGACAGAGGGTAGGGCAACCTGGCATGTGCTTCAGATGCCTGAATTAAGAATAAGAGAGAAGCCATGAAGGGCTGGTAAAAGGCAGCAAGGCTCCCAGCTCACTAGGTTGCAGGGGTGGATGTCTCCTTACA
This sequence comes from Polypterus senegalus, assembly GCF_016835505.1. Lineage (NCBI taxonomy): Eukaryota > Metazoa > Chordata > Cladistia > Polypteriformes > Polypteridae > Polypterus > Polypterus senegalus. The sequence goes on along the minus strand of NC_053156.1, from coordinate 130,105,516 downwards.
AAGGAAAAGTGCCAAGATGCCATTTTAGAGAAGAGACTGGCACTATGGTGTTCTGACAGACAGCTCTAGGTCCGTAAGGCTGCAAGAGGAAATATGATAGGACATATGATCTCAGGTGGGAACAGACAGGGTCATGCTGTTTCTTGGAATGTGGTCAGCTGAGGAGCTACATTGGAAATTTTTAATGGACACGGAGGCATGACAGAATACAAGATGCCTCTCCTCTATAAGAAGTTTTAGCCTGGTGTCCCTGCAGCCAAACAAGAACCAACAATGGCAGTAGAAGGTGATTTTGGGGAACTTAGCCAGAAATGACAATGGTATATGGCATAAAACTATTTTCAGCAAGAAGAGGTTGAGGAGAGAACTTGGTAAAAACAACCCAGGGGGGCCATGGGACAGAGATTTCAGTGCTACTGGAAAGGGGCAGAAGAAATGGGCCAGACACTCCACCTGACAGTCTGCAGCTCAAATATCTATATAGTTGGGTCTGGAGGGGTGGCAGGATTTGATTTGCTCTTTTGGTACTTTTTGTTATTCCTTTAATGTTTCTCTCTGTTGTGTGCTTGATTTAACGATATAAAACACCATTTTTGATATCTGTGACTCCTTGTCATGGAGAAACATGTTTCTTATGTCTGAAAAAAACCCTATTTCCATCTCCCACTGCCCACCCTAAGACCTGTAACCCACTAATCAGTTAGAACAAAATTAAACAAAAGCCTTAATATCTTACCAGCAATTGGTGGTCCAACAGTCATAGGTAAAGACATTAATCCCAGAAGGAAGCCGATGGCCTGCGACACATTTTCAGGGCCAACCAGCTCAAAAGCAATAGGAGCCATTATGCAGATGAAGCAGCCATCAAAAAGACCCATGAGAAGGCAAACAGCAATAAGACCTCCGAAAACATTGCACAATGGGACCATCATGGACATCAGGCCAATCACAAAAAATGAAGATACCTGGTAAATAAGAAGATTGTGCACTCATTTATGCAACTAAGCAAAATGGTATAAATTACAAATTAGAGGAACATCACAATTCACTTACGGCAACGCAGTCACAGCAGCAGAGGATAGCAATCCCTGCAATCGTAACTACATTTAATTTTTGTTGATGTTTTTAAACGTCTGTTTAAGAAAGTGTTCTACTTATTGGTTCTGTATTAAAAATGAACTATTAACTTGCTTTCAAAATTCCAGGCTGCCATAATTAATGACAATACAAAATGACTGTACCTGAAGGTAAACTTTGTTCACACCAGGAATGTAGTCAGCTACTCTTCCAAAAATCAAACGCCCAACACCCGAGGTGATGCCAATGCACAGCAGTAGAATTTCTTTGTTGACATCAGGACCAAACCTTTCTTTCACGTGCTCCATCTGTGAGGTGATAAAACACACACTAAGGACAAACATAACTCCTAATACAGTATGCAGTGTCAACAAGAATCCATGCGCAGTTTACATTTCCTGTTGCATTCTTGTACTATAGATGTTAGATGGAAGGGCAGTTAAATCTGCTTTGATGACTTCAGTCTGCAGTCTCAAACAAGCCTGCTTGTGGAGTTTTTAATGAATTTGCCTCATATGGTTTTACTTTAGTGGCCACATTTTTAAAAAGTTTAAATCAAAAGCAGATATATTTTTGCTTCAGTACTGACAATGCAATGGATGGGCCTGCTAAACCTTTTCCATTCATGGTGATTCCACAGAAAGATGGACAGATACATAGATAGACTTTATTTGTCCCCAAGGAAGACATTAAAGCCAATTTTTAACTGGGAATTGATATATTTGAAATAAAAGGCTGGAAATCCCAACTTCCACCTCTAAGATAATCTACAGTTTTAGCATATGCTAAGAGAATTAAATCTCTTCAGAGCTGAGCACAGAAAGGTCTGTGGGAGCCTAATTCAGGCCTTCGAAATTCAAAAAGGCTTCAATTAAGATGTCCAAGCAGAATCTGTTTAATTAAATAACAAATCATATGATCAAAGAATCTGGAGGAGTAATTCTTTGTAAAGGGTCATAGGAATCTGAAACAAACCACCGAGTCAAATACATGAAGCAGGAACTTTACTTTTAAAACGTTGGGCAACTTAACTTTTAGAAAGACAAAGGTGCTTTATGGACTGAATGGTCTCTGTAAAACGTATTATGTTCTAAATCACCATCTTATGCTTTGCCCTTTCCTGGATGATGTTGCTATTATTCACCAGCCTTTTGGTGATGTATTTGATCCAGATAGCAGGTCATCTAAACTGCCCTCAGGACTCCATCCTGCGATATTCATATATTAAATAATGTAATTAAAATAATACCAATAAAACGACAAAGAGCAACAGACAAAGTGGAGAACAAATGTATTAAATTAATTATATAAAAACACACAGACATAAATCTGAATCTGAATCGAATCTGAATACGAACCCCCAACTCAGACCAACATATACGGTACACAAGTAACACAAACAGAAAAAACTCTTCGACCACAGGCAACACACAAAGTTCACGCAGTTCTGTCAATTCTTAAATGAAATTTTAGTCCTTTTTTCTCTTTCTTTTTTTAGCAGAGTCTCCAAAACATGCTGTTTTGTCTTGGTATAGTAATATATTACTCTACTTTCCCCTTTTGTATTATTGATAAAGTAGCCTTTGTCAGAATGCCTCAAATCTCACAGACTTACCACTGTTTATAAGGTATTGTGCCATATAACCTCTCCCCACCTTCTACATTTATAACCTCAGGCAATTAGGTGTAGTAAAAGACAAGCAGGAATTAAGTTATACTTTAAATAATGTATTATTGATAATATTCATAAATAAGAACAATATGCAAAGTATATTTGAATATTGGCAACCATACAACCTAATAAATGTTGATGTGTAGTTTGAGGCGGCACACAGACTAGTTAGTTACTTAAAATGTCTCTAGTTAAGTCATCATTTTGTGGTCAGCTTTCTTCAGAACAGGCTGCATGCCTGTCTCAATATGACTGCCGAGCTGTGCTCTTCATTGGGTTGTCCTTTTCAGTTCATGGTCTGAGATGGTCTTTCATCGGTTTGGTAAAAGAGAGAGAGCAAGCACATTTATAGGTCTTCTGTCCAACCCCTGGAGCCAATAGGGTGTCATGGTACTTAAAGGCTTCTGATGCAAGCCAGTTTCAAACAGCCATACTTCAGACCAATGGGGCAGAGAATATCTTCACATCTGCCCACAAAACCAAATGTTAAGGTAAAGCTTGGCAGTTAGGCAGCCTGGCTTTGTGTGGGGGTTGAGAGAGAGACTTTAGCAGAGAAACATTAGCCAAACTTGTTTGAGGCATGTCCCCCAACCCTGTCGTAAAATTACCCTAATAAGGGGGAAGGAGTTCTTAAATCATCAAACCATTGCTGTTATTATCACTAATGTAACACTAATATTACATTGCTTTATCTAAGTTACAAATAAAGACATACAAAATATTTATCAACTTGTATGTAAAATTTCACATCACCACACTTGCTACCGCAGAAAAATAAAAATTGCTTTCAGGTCACCCAATCTAAACCCTCTCGACTGTCCCGTCAGCTACTTCCCGAAGTGTGTTGGCCAATGAAGTCTTTGAAATGGCTCCCTCTAAACTGGAAACCTTTAAGTGAGGCATTCTGGCCGTGGATAGACTATGTTTGAATTCTCCATCAGAAAGACTGTGCTCGGTCTCGTTCCTCCATCTCCTGCCTTTTCACGCTTCTTTTCAACTGTAAACTAGTGTCCATTTACCATGGCAACTTCCCAGAAATTATTGCAACAGATCCTATCCCACAAAGGTCCTCTTTATGGTCCACCTTGCCTGTTTTTTTCCCTTCACTTTACTAGGTGCTTGGGTGCTGACAGGGTTTACATTGAGGATGTCACAGAGAAACAAAAGACAAATCAGAAAATACATTATGTGCCAGTGCTACAGATGTTTTGCTAGAGGGCAACGACTGAAGAATGAAAGGTTGCAATTGTGGTGTTCTCAACTATTGAAAAAGGTCAAACCTCTTCCTGTACCTACCAGAGGTAGGCCCACAGGGGCATTTTTAGGTGCTTGTTTTGAACAGGCCACAAATACAAAAGATAAAATAATGATCTGTGACCTCTGTGGTGAAAGTTATCCATAACAGAATGTGAGAAATAACGGAAGTAGGCAGGTCATAATTGAAAATAGACAGTCATTATATTTTAAAAGATGTGCAAGTTCCTTTCAAGTATTACCATTTAGACACTTCAGAGTAGTGAGGCCCCGCGTGCCCTCTAAAGTTTGGTTGTCTCTTGAAACCTGTATGCCAGATGTTTTATTTAATCATGAAGAGCTGCATTGGCCTCACTTGATCTTGTAGTGTTATATCATAGCACCATTTGGTACTGTGGAGCTTGTCATCCTACACTGAACAAAGTGTACAAAGCAACATTTGCAAAACAAGTAGGGCCATGTTTAACGGAGACAAACATATTCACTTCTGAAGGCAATTACTGTATTTGCAGTTACACATTTGATTCAGGGCTTCACCGTGTTCTATCAAAATGCCTTTTGTTAATAGGTGATTCTGGGATTACGCATTTAGCATTTTCTACAGGACAGAATATAATTCACACCTTGGAAACAAAGCACAACATTTGTTAAATTCTTTCTTGACACTTGGTACCTAATAAATAAATAGCAAACTGGCCAGGATAGTATCAGCTTATTTGTTGTTCCAGGATGTGAGCAGGGCTTGGCAGATCACATCTAAGGTGGACATGTGCTGTGTTATATATTTAGGAAGCTTAAGCTGGCTTCCATTGTTCTGTAAAAAGTGCTCCATTCATCTCTTAAAATAAACCAGTAACTGTTGTAAAGTTAACCCTGACAATGTTCAACATGAAACCACATTTGGATTAGCCCCCAATCATGGCATACGCTGATGGTGAAGCCAAAATTTGAACTGTGAGAATGATCTCTGAAGGTGACTGTTACTGTGGATGATGCTATAAAAAGGGCAGGTGGGGGGCACTGCATAGAAATGTACAAGTTCACCAGGCCATTAAGGTACATTGCTACACTCTAAAGTGATCACAAATCTGCAGGTATGCCTGGTCCGTATATATCTGTATACTGGTTCACGAATGCAGGGATACCTGAACCTGCCAGGGAGAACTTTTCATGGACAGCATCAGGAGTTCATGATTTTTTACTATTTAAAATTTTATTCTTGGGAATTACTGACTTTATTTTCCCAGTTTTCTTTGCGCTATGGATGTTTTCATAGTGAGGAATAATTTTTGAGATAATTGTAAAATGTTCTGAAAATGTTACAATGATACAACACCATTTTGATTTTCTATTGATGCCACTGTTAATTGGGTTTTGCGTATTGTTGCAAGCTATTGTGATTTGACATTTACTTGGTAGAGTTCTTTTTTGACCTAATTTTAGGGTTTTCTACATATTAATGTTGATATTAGTTTGTCCATTGAAGGCTCATGGGAAAGTATATATTTTTTATTAATTTTTAATTCACAATTTTCTCCCACAGCACAACTTTGTGCACTGCACTTAGTGTTATGGTTTCCAAGACAAACATTCTGTCATAATTTAGCCAGGGTTCCTCCCTGGCTGGGGTTCAAATTCCTCATTTACAAGTGTTTTGTTCATTATTTATGTTAACACTGTTGATCAGTTAGTTGCTATATATTTATGTATCTTTTTATGCACCATGTGTTATGTGTTATGTGGCTGGTTCCCCAAGAGGTGAAGCCACCTGCCCATCACTGTCAAGGGACTGCCTTCAGCTCTCTAAAGGCTGAGAAAAATCCACTGTACCTTCAAGTACAGGAGTTTTGACCTCTGTGCTCTGTGTTTTTACTATTCTTTGGTTTTGTGTTTTGAGATGTTGTTTACCAACTTCAGCCTTTTGTGATCTCTGGGGCTTCCAGGTTTTACAGATCATTTTTTGTATGATAAATACTTTTATTCATAATGATTCCACATTTGCCCTCTTGTTAATAGCCAGGGTTTGACAGTATTCCAACTCCAGTAGGGATTTTGAGACATTATTGGGACTTATTGTGCTCAGAAACCCCATCTTCATGACATATTCCCAGAAGGCACCAGAAGTACGCCATGTGTGATATCACCAGAGCAACTGCTCAAAGATCAGCTTGCACATTCCTTTAATATCTGAGATTAAGATAATAACAGTGCTGGGGTACATTTCACTATTTTCCTAATGCCTTTATGACCTTGCCTTTATTTTTACCACTTTTGATTTTTTGACTCACGTTTTTGAACTTGACATCTAATCGGGTAAAGATTTTTGGCTATGACCACAGTTTGTTTCTGGACTATTGTCTCATCACCTGATCCCTTTCATTAAAAACTTTAATGTCTCTTTTTGAGTCAAAACACTAGCAGATTGCTAGCTTGGGACAACCACATGTCACCGCATATAAGGTTCAGCATCACACACTTCCTGGTTGTCCAAGATGCTGGATACAATTAAAATCTTTATCAGAGTTTGTATTAATTACTTAGGAACTTTAATTAGCATTTTTTTTTATTTCTGGAAATATCCATCTCCTGGTTCATGTTAAAATCTCTTTCCTACCTTTTCCATAGCTAGGCAGAACTAGACGTGATTTGAAGCCAGCAATTTGATGCGTTCCCAATAGGAGCTTTTATTAAAAGCTCCTTCTCGTCTCTGGACCAAAAGAGTTTATATTTGGGAGCCAAAGAAAGGCCATTCTTATTTAAAAGAGACATAAGGGAGGTAAGAAGGGACACATTGTGTGGTTTTTGTTAGGGCAAAGAAGGTCACAAAAATAAAATTTAGAATACCAAATATGAGTTATTTTGAATTGTTGGAAAATGGATTTCCTGATCACTGTCTACATAAATTATACAGTATAAAAACATTTATTTGTCCATCCTTTTAGCCTGCTAATGCAGTTTAGGGTCACAAGGAGCCAATACCTTATTCTCAGCAATGGGTGCCAGATGGGAACCAAAATAGGAGGTCCATTTATGGCACACTCAACCTCGCTCATTAATCACCACAATTTTATCCATGTGAGTTATAAATGACAGCATGCAGCACATCATTCTAATCAATTTTAGATCAGAAGGGAGGTACAATTTAACTCCTCATTAATGGGCACAAGGGAAGTACCAGCCTTATTTACACACTGGTCATTTATAAAAGATAGGTTCGTGCTTTTAAAAATTACATTGCTCTCACACCTTACTGCTGACTAGCAAGAACCAAGTACCAAGAACACGTATCTGCAGTTTTTGGTCTTTAACCTGCATGTCTTTCAACTGTAGGAGGAAACCAAAGAGAACTATCAGAAAAAAAGTGTTGACTATTCATGCCATCTTAAGTTTTTATTTCCTCTTCAAGAAACATCAAATATTTTACATCTTAGGGTTGTTCACTCTGTGCCAACAATTCAGATTGTCACAGTTGGACATCAAAAAGTGGGAGAATTCAAGTGTAGCGGGAGCTTTTCAAAGCTAGTTAAGTTTACTTTTATTTATTATGCTTTACTTTTAAGTGCCCTATAATGAAAACTCAAGTGCATGAGTTAAGATAACAAATAATGTGATACAGACTCATTGCAGCCATTACAAGATGGGTGCTAGTACAAAGTGAAAACCTTATCAAGGGCCATTATTGCTCAGACTGCCAGTGAGGCCACATCTGGATTTCCGTGCGCAGCACAGCACTACAAAATGATAGAAGCAAAGGTCAGCAACCAAGTGCATGCTGGGACTGAAGGGCATGTCCTTCTCTGACAGGTAAGAAATTTAAACCTCTATAGTCTCAAGAAGAAAAGGCTGCATGAAGGCCTAATCAGGGTCTTCAAAATGCTCAAAATCTATAGATAACTAGCAGTTAAAGTAATTTATTAGTGGCAGATTAACCATTGTGAATTATGTTTGATGTACAATCTTCTTGGGATTAGAACAATTAATTTACATTGAATTTTATGACATTTAACACACAATCAGCATTAAAAAAACATGTATTTGAAGGGAATGACACTGAAAGTGACACAGTTACACCAGAAGGACCATGCTTCTTGAGGAGACATATGACCTAACAGAAATTTGTGCCTTTGATGTTTCTCATCGTGTCATGCTAATTACTACTTATCTCACTTTCTCAAATTGTAGCTTCTCTCTCCATACCTGAAAGCCACTTTAAGGGTTAAGATTACCTTGTGCCAATATTTATTAGGACAGACACAAGAAGAAGCCAACAAAGTGTCTCCTCTGCTTTTTAGTATTTGTTTTATGAAAGCCCTTCAGCCAGTAAACTCTGCAACTACCCTGGGAGATCTGAAGGTCAGTATATATAAAAAAGGCAGCCTTATCAGTTATAGTAGATGAAACAATGAACACATAGTTAGGAATTTAACAATATTTTACATGGTTTAACAATATTCCAAGTGTGTGTCTGGACTCATAAATACAGCATATGCAGAAATGGCGGAGGGACTTGAACCATAGTATATACACACTGTATTGGAAAGATACAAATACAGGCAAAGATTTGGAAGTCCATTTAGTTTTTACAATGACTGCTAATGTGTACATAATTCACTACACTAATAATCCAATAATTTTTTATGCCCTATTTTATAACTATAATCCAACATCTGTCTGTCTGTCTTTATGTCTGGCAGCTTTTCACGAGAGAACTACTTAACAGATTTAGATCAGGTTTTTTTCTATAATTTGCTTAAACATTCTGGTTGATTCTGCAACTTTTCTCATTGCGCTAAGTATCATAGTTCACTAGTGGTACCGATTCATTTGTGCAAATCTGAGGGAGACGCAGCGGGCCAAGGGGGGTTGGGCCCGCCTCACTCACACGCCAGCCTCAGGGTGTATCTTATATCTGTTTAGCTAGCGAACGAGAGAACTACTTAACGGATTTAGATCTGGCTTTTTTCTAGAATTTGCTTGAACGTTTTGGTTGATTTTGCGGCTTCTCTCATCACGCTAAGAATCATAGCTCACTTGCAGAAGCGATATATTTGCGCTAATCTGAGACAGAGGCTACAGGCTGAGGGGAAGGGGAAGCATGACATCATGAGTAGGGAGCTGGGCAGGGCCGTCCTCACTGTCCTTTTTCACTAATACGCGGGCGAAGCCATGGGGGATGGCTAGTAAGAGATAAACATAACAACCAGAGGAATTTAATTTTCACAGACACCTAATGTGGACTTGTAATACCTGGTCAATTTGAAGTCTTTCATTAAGCTGATGGCACATGTTTCGAATTGTGACATGGATTCCTATTAAACCACTCAAAGGCTACATGTCTACTGTGGAGTACACATACCAGTAAGGAACTAAACTCAGGTTCACGTGATCTGGTATTGTACAAAAATTGCAAAATTGACTAGGTGGCTGTGTCTGAGGTGGGGAATACTTCTAAGGCAGTGTTTCCCAAACTCGGTCCTGGGGACCCACTGTGGCTGCAGGTTTTTGTTCCAACCAGCTTCTGTTTTTAATTGGACCCCTGAGCTAATTAAGTGATGTGTTATTTTGCAGCAAACTTATCAGTTGCCAATGAGTTAGCTGAAACAGTGGATTTAATTTTTTTTTTTTTAATTTGCAAAGATGAAGTCAAGAAAAAAAGCAGTTTTGAATTTCAGGGATTTTTATTTTTATAATTGTAAAAGAATTTCAATATATTACTTACTTTTTAAAACTAGTATTTTCTTTCTAAAACAAAGCTACTATCAAGCAATTAACCCATTTATAAGTATTCTATAAAATGTGTTACATTTATGTATTACTTGTGTTTACACATTTTGCAAACAAAAAATACCCAGAACTAAAGGACTAAAGTGAAGTTTACATGAATTTACTGTACCTAACATCGATAGTAAACTGCTAGTTTTCGTTGGCATCACTTACCAAGAATTGTAAAATTCATCAAAACAAATACACCCCTTTGGCCCACATAAAGTGCATGTTTGAATGTGAATATTTGTATTAGTTCATATGATGGAGGTCAGGTAATGTGGAGGCATCATTTCCAGCTTCACCTACGGCAGCAAAATTGCCGGCCCTGCAGATATCTGCCCTGTCTATTCATGGGGTAGCCTGTCCGTTTGTCTGCCTCGTAAGCAACACACCAAAGCACTTCCAGCCATCATTACTGTAGTAAATATTTTAAAATGGACATTTTTATACTAGCTTTACCTGCTGTTTCATTTGTTGTTTTAGTTTAGGTTTATGAGGTTTTGACAATATCTATTTTACATTTTATTTTTAATAACTTACTTATTTTTTTTTATTTTGAAATAATCATTTCTGCGAAGTTTTAATTTTAAAAAAGTCTACTCAATAAAGATTAAGATAAAGATTAAGAAACACACACTGTGCCTAAAGAGCAGAGGGACTGTAGAAACCTATGGATATGACCATAAGAGATGCAGTGAGTCCCTTTTTGTTTCAGCCATCTGTACAGAGTGCTATCTTGTGAACGTTTTATAAAGTGTGTCTTGCTTGTAGCTTTGCCCATGTGCTCAGGGGGTAGGCTGTTTACTTTGGCAGCACTGGGCACTTTAAACTTTGTATCAACAGCACCTTATGAAGGAAGGCAATCCACACAACCTTGTAGACAATCAATAAATACTGTAGCTGTGCCAGCACACTTTTGTGTGTGACCAGACAGCAGGTAAATTTCGTTTACCAGTGTCACCTGTCATTTTCCCTTCTTTGGTCCTTTTTTTCAGCATATTATGGTCCTCTTTGCACACATTATGGAAGCAGTTTAAAATGCTGTTTCTCTTTAATTGAGTTCTACAAACCCGACCACTACATCTTCAATTTCACACTTGCTCTTGTTACTGTCAGTGTCTTCACCAATGTACTTGCAGACAGGAACTTTCCATTTATAACAATACACAATAAACCACCGAGATGACGGGGTAACCACTGACTTTATCCTGTTGTTCTTCTTCCCTCACAGCTCTGAGAAGCCACCCAATAAGGGCACATAACCCCATCGCTTCCAGAAGTTGTGCTATAAAAGAAGCGTTGGGAAAGAGAAAGGCATCTTTTGCCGGGAGACCGGAACGAGCCGCATGGCGGAGCACGCAAAACATTCCTTAGGAGAAAGAAATCCCTGATCGTGATAGCGCACTGGCACTGTTTTTGTTAATTTTCTTTATTTTGCTTGTGTTGTCTCGTGACGATTAAAAGGGACGACCCGGTTGGCATCCTAAAATTTCAACTGTTTCCAGTCTGTCCTTCCACCATCCAAAGAAAACATGTTCTGTTTAAGAAGATAACAACTGCCAAGTTCATTACACTACATAGCTATACAGTGCGTTGTATGGTGGGATAGGCAACAATATTGTTTTAAGGACTAGGTTGGCATGAGCAATATTTTTCAATATATTCATTTACAGTGGAGGAAATAATTATTTGACCCCTCACTGATTTTGTAAGTTTGTCCAATGACAAAGAAATGAAAAGTCTCAGAACAGTATCATTTCAATGGTAGGTTTATTTCAACAGTGGCAAATTGCACATCAAAAGGAAAATCGAAAAAATAACTTTAAATAAAAGATAGAAATTGATTTGCATTTCATTGAGGGAAATAAGTTTTTGAACCCTCTAACAAAAAAAAGACTTAATACTTAGTGGAAAAACCCTTGTTTGCAAGCACAGAGGTCAAACGTTTCTTGTAATTGATGACCAAGTTTTGCGCACATTTTAGGAGGAATGTTGGTCCACTCCTCTTTGCAGATCATCTCTAAATCCCTAAGGTTTCGAGGCTGTCTCTGTGCTACTCTGAGCTTGAGCTCCCTCCATAGGTTTTCTATTGGATTAAGGTCCGGAGACTGACTAGGCCACTCCATGACCTTAATGTGCTTCTTCTTGAGCCACTCCTTTGTTGCTTTGCTGTATGTTTTGGGTCATTGTCGTGCTGGAACACCCATCCACGACCCATTTTCAGTTTCCTGGCAGAGGGAAGGAGATTGTCGCTCAGGATTTCACGATACATGGCTCCGTCCATTTTCCGTTAATGCGATTAAGTTGTCCTGTGCCCTTAGCAGAAAAACACCCCCAAAGCAAAATGTTTCCACCCCCATGCTTGACGGTGGGGACGGTGTTTTGGGGGTCATAGGCAGCATTTTTCTTCCTCCAAACACAGCGAGCTGGGTTAATGCCAAAGAGCTCTATTTTGGTCTCATCAGACCACAGCACCTTCTCCCAGTCACTCTCTGAATCATTCAGGTGTTCATTGGCAAACTTCAGACGGGCCTGCACATGTGCCTTCTTGAGCAGGGGGACCTTGCGAGCCCTGCAGGATTTTAATCCATTGCGGTGTAATGTATTTCCAATGGTTTTCTTGGTGACTGTGGTCCCTGCTAATTTGAGGTCATTAACTAACTCCTCCCATGTAGTTCTAGGATTCTTTTTCACCTTTCTCAGAACCATTGACACCCCACGAGGTGAGATCTTGCGTGGAGCCCCAGAGCGAGGTCGATTGATGGTCATTTTGTGCTCCTTCCATTTTCGAACAATCGCACCAACAGTTGTCACCTTCTCTCCCAGCTTCTTGCTAATGGTTTTGTAGCCCATTCCAGCCTTGTGCAGGTCTACAATTTTGTCTCTGACATCCTTGGACAGCTCTTTGGTCTTTCCCATGTTGTAGAGTGTGGAGTCTGCTTGATTGATTGATTCTGTGGACAGGTGTCTTTTATACAGGTGACTAGTTAAGACAGGTGTCCTTAATGAGGGTGACTAATTGAGTAGAAGTGAATAACCACTCTGTGGGAGCCAGAACTCTTAATGGTTGGTAGGGGTTCAAAAACTTATTTCCCTCAATGAAATGCAAATCAATTTCTATCTTTTATTTAAAGTTATTTTTTCGATTTTCCTTTTGATGTGCAATCTGCCACTGTTGAAATAAACCTACCATTGAAATGATACTGTTCTGAGACTTTTCATTTCTTTGTCATTGGACAAACTTACAAAATCAGTGAGGGGTCAAATAATTATTTCCTCCACTGTATCTATATGTTATAATCTGAATGTTTTATGCATTATACATCACACACTTATTTATTAAAGTGGCATGTTTAAACTATTGAAGCACACATAATATATTTATTCATTCACTCATGAAGCTGAACAGGTATACTGAATATTGCTTATGACTGGCGACTATAAAAAAAATTGTATGGGCAGTTTAACCACATTCCTTTTTAAAAGCGTATAATGTTAGCATTACATAACAAGAAATTAATTCGATCTTGATTTCAAATTGCTACAAATCACATCTCAGTATTTTCATCACAGGAAAAGCAGAGTTATTAGCAAAAATGACTGTCGGCCAGAAATGCAGTGTGTTACACGCAAGGCCAAAATCGAAATGAAACACATTAAAATAATACAAGAAATGAACGGAAAAAGAAAACACCGCACCACTGACTAAGGCATTTAGCCACCTTCAAAAACGAAAAAGAGCAAGGATAAGACTTTAGGCTTAATTTAAATGGGGTCTGATAATAAGGGGGCTTTGGTGTTAACGATCAAGTTGATCTCAGTTTAATAATCTAGTGAGTGCCGCAGTTCACATTATTTAACGTGTTTTGCATGGCAGTGTGTTTGTATTTGCACATTTTGCAGAATGTCTTACTATGCTGTCTCCAATGTACATGACATGTACTGTAGTTTCACTCAGCACATAATTGATATTTCAGAAAAGTCTAATTGTTACACGTTTTGTCAACATGTTACACCCAATTCATCCTAATCTGTTGTCTGTGGGGCTTTCCTCTGATTCAATGGCTTATTATTGCTTTCTTCTTCAACTCATTGTTATTTGTTGAAACATTTGGTAGACATCGAGCTTTACTTCACTTTGTTTTACAATCCAAAGTCACTTCAAAGCAAATAACTGCCAAGCTCTACACAAGTAACATTTATCATGGATTGGCATACGAGAAGACGAACTAATTAGGGCACTTTAATTTCAATTTTCAAAGATTTGCCTATGGGCTTTCCATGGCAAGTTTATATAGCCGAGTATGGGGGGTTGTACCATCCCAGCATTGGAAACATTCAGTGCAGGAAATTCCTGACTCACTTCTTTGCGCACTAATAGAGAATATTATGTGCTGACACTTAAGTTGTGTGCAGCCTCACACGTACATGCACTTCAGAGGGAACAGTAGGCTGCTGACAATTCTTTTTTGTTTTCACCCATTTTTATTTTATTTCAATTTGTCTCTGAGTATGCTGTGTGAATTTTCTGTTTTGCTTTTTACTTGGAGTTTTGTTTTGATGTTTAATTGGACTTGCAACTCAATCTCATCCTCCTTTTAGTAACTTTTTTGCCAGAACTCCCCTCCAGTCTCTGCGCTTGACAGTACCTCTGGCCTAAAGCAGCTTTAAAGCCTATTTTGGTGTGATTGTCATGCCCATGAATCTCTTCTAGCCTGTAACTATGCAGTTAGAAGCCCCCTCTGACGTCCACTGCCTTTCCCTCTGTTTCTCTTAATCAGTCTCATGTCCCATGTAAATTCTTTTGGAGCTCACAGAACAGTTACAGCTACAGGACTTGCTGCCGCCAGGTGATGTGGCAAACCCACTGACATTGTGAGAATTGCTTTCTCTCATCTGGCCACACAAGAAACTGCCCTTGAAAGGGGGCCATTTTAGAATATTCATAAACAGTACTGTGCATTCAACTGGTGTTCCATAGACTGTAGGTTCGATAAATGTAATGTAATGTAAATGTAAAAAGCTGTTCAGCACATGAATAAATGGATGTTTGTTTATATACCATTAATCATTCATTTATCCACTCATCTTTAATACAGAATATTGGGGTGCAAGGTGTTAACCAATCTTGGTCAAGCCACTAGAACACAAGTAGAATATTTTATTAGTAATAATAATTAGAATAAAATAATAATAAGAAATATAATCATAATAGTGCTTCTTAGGGATATTGACAAAGACACATACAGTATATCAGAGAAATTATTAGTGTTGTTCTGCCACTGTGCAATAAACAGTGTGCTCATTTATGTCATCACTGTCTGGTATGGCAGCAGAACAGCTGAAGACACCAAGTCAATGCAGAAAATTATTAAAGCAGCCCAGAGAATCATTGGTAACCACTTCCCAATTCTGGAAAGCATATATTACATTCACCGTTTGAACAGAACATCAAATATTTTAAAGAATCTTTCTCACCTTGGTTACCATCTGTTTACCCTCCTGCCCTCTGGGAGGCTCTACAGAATTATAAAAGCCCACACAGTGCGGCTCAAGAACAGTTTTATCCCTGTGCAGTTGAAATTGAATCAATCACTACACAACCACGTGAGATTTTAAGACCTGTTGGGAATCACATGTTTTATGTGCAATATTGATTTCCTTTAAGTTGTAATATTATTTATAATTCATCTATACTAATAAAAGGCAAAGCCCTCTCACTCACTCACTCACTCACTCACTGACTCACTCACTCACTCACTAACTACTAATTCTCCAACTTCCCGTGTGGGTGGAAGGCTGAAATTTGGCAGGTTGATTCCTTACAGCTTCCTTACAAAAGTTGGGCAGGTTTTATATCGAAATTCTACGCGTAATGGTCATAACTGGAAGCAGTTTTTCTCCATTTACTGTAATGGAGATGAGCTTCAACGCCGTGGGGGCGGAGTTTCGTGTGACATCATCACGCCTCCCACGTAATCACGCAGTACATAGAAAACCAGGAAGACCTCAAAAAAGCGCTCAAGAAAACATGCATTATATAATTGAGAAGGCAGCGAAACAATAAGAAGCGAGTTCTGCTACTTCGGAAACAAAGCACGATGTAAACCTACACTTTAAATTAAGTTCATAGACAGGCTGCCGCTGGCGTTTGTAATTTAGTGCCTGCCCATAGAAGGCCGTCCGTCAGCGGCAATCCAATAGCAAACTGCCACGGGTAAATATTCACGGGTGAAGGACTGTGCTTATGGAGAGGAAGATGAGATGGTCAGGGTGGTGTTTGACACAAACTCAGCGAAACTGCGAGAGAAAGTTTTAAGTGCCAGGACTAAGGTAACATTAAATAAAGCTATGGACATAGCACGAGATGGCACCAGCACAGCTGGGAACCTTCGATGCAAGTACACCGAGTGGCTCACGTGAACTGACGCAGTGCACAGATAAAAAGCAACAGTTCCAAAAAGCGCTGAACAAAACCGAATTACACAGTTGAAAAGGCAGCAAAAATATGAAGCGTCTGATAAGCATATTCATAAATGCAGCTACTGTGGAAACAAAGCACACGGTGGAAAAAGTCAATGTCCCGCTAAAGGAAGACAGTGTAAAAAACCCGTGCATGCAGTGTGTCAGGTCTCAGATAAAGAAGAAGACGAGCTGTTTATTGATGCAGTAAGAAACGAATCGATGAATGAAACCTGTCATCTTTACAACGATTGACAAACACGGAATGTAACTTGAACACAACACATCGTACAAATACGACCCTGATTGAAAGAAATAATGATAATCAAATCCTTGATGACAGCAACATTCAATAACACTCACAAAACAATTACTGTATATTGACAATCATGTTACGTTATTTTTAAAATGTTCCCTTTTCTTTTCATAACTTCTACTTCTCCACTGCGATACGCTGGTATATATTTAAATGTATATATATACCCCTATCTACAGTATATACTCGCATAGACAAGCCACATGCTGTGGCTCAATTGTAGAGTCTTAAGCCTCTAATGCCGACATTTGAGGTTCGATTCCCGAGAGGGGATGCACTGAGTATGTACGCGCGCTACTGATTCATTTTACCTTCGCATCTCCTTGGTTTGGGACGTATGAAAAATATTAGGTTAACGCAGAATCATGTTACGTTATTTTTAAAATGTTTCCCTTTATTAGCACAAGCACAGCTGAGAAGCTTCGATGCATGTACTCCATAACGCGTTAAAAATAACGCATTTAATCACACTTTCAATTCCAAGCAAACGGGAACTTTTGTCAATGCATCATTTCCTGGTACATCCATTACACTGATGCACACATCACAGCTACAAAAATGTTAGAGTCGGAATAAAGCGCGTTCCTACGACTGATCATTTCGACTTCCCGCGCGAAGCCTTGATAAAAGCATGGTTTTGTGCACACTGAAAAGCAAGCAAAATTAGATGCATTACAGAAAGCAGACTTTGTGGCTCTTACTGGGGATCATTGGACTTCCGTGACCGTTAGTAATTCTAATTACATCTAATTACAAAATGTTCAATGATCACACTGTTTTAGCCTAATGTACAAAATAATTTTGGCTAAGGTTACTCAGAGTTTAAAGATTAAGTTGGTCAAATTACCTTTTATGTTTCTGACTTATTTTTTAAGAAGAAAACTGCACTTTATGTTGAAATTTTGGTTATTATTATTTAAAGACAATACTATTCTGAAAATCTACTTAAAGTACTTAAACTACCACTTTATTTTTAAGTCTGCCCAATTTTAACCAGGGATGATATTTTTGTTTCTGTTTTGAATTCAAATGCAGTTTAAAGGCTTTTTTTCAGAAATTAAAACAGCTTCAGTTTACAATATTCATGTACATGTCTATTATTTGATTCTGTCGCCCACTAAAACACTTTTAAATTAAAAAAAAACATTTGCGATTTGGGGCAAATTTACGTGTGATTACATACGATTAATCAAGATTAATTCTTACACAGCCTCTAATTAATTGGATTAATTTTTTAATCGAGTCCCACCTAATATATATATATATGTGGATATATATATGTAGATTTGTATATATAAATGTGTATATACAGTATATATGTAGATATGTATATGTGTATATACAGTATGTATATATATGTATGTGTGTATATGTATATATATATAACTGTGTATATATATATGTATAGATGTATATATATATATATATATTTATATATATATGCCAGCAACACTCATGACAATGACAAAACAATTACATTGTCAATCATGTTACGTTATTATTAAAATGTTTCCTTTTCTTTTACTTCTCGCTGCCAATGCAGGTATTTTGCTATATATATATATATATATATATATATATATATATATATATATATATATATATAGATATATATATATATATATACAGATATATATAAATATATATATACAGATATATATAAATATATATATACAGATATATACAGATATATATAAATATATATATATATATAAATAGATAGATATGACAACAACACTCAATATCAATGACAAAACAATTACATTAACAATCATCTTACGTTATTTTTAAAATGTTTGCTTTTCATTTTCATAACTTCTTTAACACACTACTTCTCCGCTGCGAAGCGCGGGTATTTTGCTAGTTTACTATAATTTTTATCTTATTATGTGTTTTACTGTTTTATCATAGTTCAAGTTGTCTATTTTATTATTTACATAGGTGCACTTTTAAAGGAGATGCATGTTGAAATTTCATTGTACAATATTAGGGGGCTTTGCCCCCTGCTCGCTTTGCTCACCAACCCCTGCCTGCCTGTTACATTACAGTGAGTAATTAACTATATTAAAAGAGTTAAACATAATAATTTGAAAGTAAATTATGTTTCATGTTGCGTTATTCATTGCGTAATATGATTTTGTTCTCTTTGGCTTTGAAATTAACACGCAAATACTTTTCAAACTTACACTTTTACTGTAAAACTTCAGTAAAGACAATTTTTTTAATTCAATTTTTGTCAATATCGCATTGAATTTTGATTCTGTGTTTGGACTTTGATGTTTTCATCTTCTGCACGATCACCACCAACTGTTTCAGCATAGTCTATTGATACGTATTTTACCAATTTGCCGTGTAACCGATCGTAATTTATGGTGTTAATTTGCTTGACTTCATCGTTTCCCGGTGCCCTTTGGGATGAAATTCTTCAAAAAGATTTGGACATAATACATCTTCTTTACTTGGGAACTTAAAGTTAGGAAAACGTTCAAATTTGTAAGAGCTGAGAGAGCAGGAACTGTGTCTGACAAAAGCATTCACACGAATGAGAGGTGAGAAGACCGTGTGGGTGGTTGAATTGTTTAGATGAGGGTGTGACTTGAAAACATCTCATGGCCAAGGTCTCAACTCATGGGACTTGAAAAAATCTTCCAAAAAGTCTTGTCGTGTAGCAGGATTTTTTTATATAATAGAGATATACAATTACAATAAAGTCTTCTTCTTCTACTGTCTAATAGTTATATAAGTGAATAATGTAACCCACTCAGGAACATAATACCAGCATTAATATAGAGGACAAAGTATTTTTTAACTGTAATACTTGTTTGATTTACTGCATAGTAGTCTCTAATAATGGGTATAAAGTCATGGGCACATGTCACCGACCCCCTGTAACATTCACAATTACAGTTAGGTCCATAAATATTTGGACAGAGACAACTTTTTTCTAATTTTGGTTCTGTACATTACCACAATGAATTTTAAATGAAACAACTCAGATGCAGTTGAAGTGCAGACTTTCAGCTTTAATTCAGTGGGGTGAACAAAAAGATTGCATAAAAATGTGAGGCAACATTATTTTTAACACAATCCCTTCATTTCAGGGGCTCAAAAGTAATTGGACAATTGACTGAAAAGCTATTTCATGGGCAGGTGTGGACAAGTCCGTCGTTATGTCATTATCAATTAAACAGATAAAAGGCCTGGAGTTGATTTGAGGTGTGGTGCTTGCATGTGGAAGATTTTGCTGTGAACAGACAACATGTGGTCAAAAGAGCTCTCCATACAGGTGAAAGAAGCCATCCTTAAGGTGCGAAAACAGAAAAAAACGATCCGAGAAATTGGTACAATATTACGAGTGGCAAAATCTACAGTTTGATACATCCTGAGAAAGAAAGCAACCACTGGTGAACTCAGCAATGCAAAAAGACCTGGACCTCCACGGAAGACAACAGTGGTGGATGATCGCAGAATCTTTTCCATGGTGAAGAGAAACCCCTTCACAACAGCCAACCAAGTGAACAACACTCTCCAGGGGGTAGGCATATCGATATCCAAGTCTACCATAAAGAGAAGACTGCATGAAAGTAAATACAGAGGGTGCACTGCAAGGTGCAAGCCACTCATAAGCCTCAAGAATAGAAAGGCTAGATTGGACTTTGCTAAAGAACATCTAAAAAAGCCAGCACAGTTCTGGAAAAACATTCTTTGGACAAATGAAACCAAGATCAACCTCTACCAGAACGATGGCAAGAAAAAAGTATGGAGCAGGCGTGGAACAGCTCATTATCCAAAGCATACCACATCATCTGTAAAACACAGTGGAGGCAGTGTGATGGCTTGGGCATGCATGGCTGCCAGTGGCACTGGGACACTAGTGTTTATTGATGATGTGACACAGGACAGAAGCAGCCGAATTAATTCTGAGGTGATCAGAGACATACTGTCTGCTCACATCCAGCTAAATGTAGTCAAATTGATTTTGGCAGCATTTCATGATACAGATGTACAATGACCTAAAACATACAGCCAAAGCAACCCAGGAGTTTATTAAAGCAAATAAGTGGAGAATTCTTGAATGGCCAAGTCAGTCACCTGATTTTAACCCAATTGAGCATGCGTTTCACTTGTTGAAGACTAAACTTCAGACAGAAAGGCCCACAAACAAACAGGAACTGAAAGATGCTGCAGTAAAGGCCTGGCAGAGCATTGAAAAGGAGGAAACCCAGCATCTGGTGATGTCCATGAGTTCAAGACTTCAGGCTGTCATTGTCAGCAAAGGGTTTTCAACCAAGTATTAGAAATGAACATTTTATTTCCAGTTATTTAATTTGTCCAATTACTTTTGAGCTCCTGAAATAAAGGGATTGTGTTAACCAAATGCTTTAGTTGCCTCACATTTTTATGCAATCTTTTTGTTCAACCCACTGAATTAAAGCTGTAAGTCTGCACTTCAACTGCATCTGAGTTGTACAGAACCAAATTTAGAAAAAAGTTGTCTCTGTCCAAATATTTATGGACCTAACTGTACGTGTATGTCTACTGTTGGCTTATATCATTTACGGACAATTAAAGAGAGCAAACTTCAACAACACATAAGTTCAAATTAAAAAGAACACTGAAGAGAATTGGGGCATTAAGCTATATTATTAAACAGGATGTTTAACAAAAGTACAGAGTTTCTTAATATGAAATTTCTTAAAAAATAAACCAGCAGCCACATCGTTTATGTTGTCATAAATCATGTGAGTGGTGAAAATCCCTTCGATTGTAAACAGGTTCTTTGGAGTTTTGTTACTTTTAATCATGACATTTTTCTACATGAAAAAAGATAAAACACTAATATAAGTAAATATCTAGATTAAAATATCTGATAAATCAGAGTAATACATTTTTTTAATACAGAGAAAATACTTACTAAATGGACATAAGGCACAAAGTATCCATAAAGTGCAGCCGGGATGCCAAATGCCCAGATACGGTATCCTCGAAATTTCCAAATTTTCAGGTTGAAGAACCTTCTCAAAAACATGCAGCGTCCCTGCTTCTGCACCTTTGTTTTTGGTTGAGAAGGAATCAGTGGCTTGTATGTGCATCCAGCAAGAATGAGGAGGAACATAAAAATGCTCATGACACGAAAAGTGTTGAACAGACCAATTTTTTCCAGAACCACCCTCAGGAGAAAAGGCAAGGAGATGGTGAAAACACTGCTTCCAGCGGTCACAATGCCGTTGACAAGGCCCAGTCGCTTCTTGAAGTAGTGCCCTAAGATAACCAGGGATGGCTGGTAGGAGAAGGAGCAGCCACATGCAAATACAATCCCATACGTGAAATATAATGGCCCAAGTGAACTGAAGAGAAAAATGGAGAAGAAGCTATGTTAGTGACATTGCATTTTTTTGATTGTTTGTACCTGGTTTTGCAATCGGCCTTGCTGATTTTACTTCATGAACAATGATGCCTGATTTGGTGGATCTTGAGAATCAGACTGCTTTGTGTTATAACAAATATCAAAATGTACTTTATTAAAAAGAACAATGAAGAGACTCAATAAGGTAAAATGTAGAAGGCGTTTCCATGATAGAATAAAATTAATGCCATCAATCCAATTCTCATATAAAAGAAAATCATAAAAAGTCAGAAAAATATTTGTATACATCATCGTTAATACATTTTGATCCTTTCAGAAATTGTTACAGAGTCAGAAATTTCAGTGAAAAACTCATCTACAAATGTCATTTGTTACTACTGGACCAGCATGATAATGATATAAAAATAGAGCTAAGACAAAAGTCACAAGGTTGAAAAAGTAAGGCGAAGGAACAGCTGTCAGCCTAGAAAGAGACAACAACAAGAGCAGCTTTGTTTAGCAGATGACCCTTAGTGGTAAAAAGAAAACAGGTGATGGAATAACAACTATTTTCAATGATTATGTTGTAGGATTTAGAGGAGAAGCTTTGAACTAAGTGTTCCAAATCTCATTGAAGAGCCACAGGATAAAAAAAAACACGCACCCAAGCCGACAGTAGGCAGCACAATGGGAGGCGTGGAGGCTTCCTTGGAAGCAAAAAACTGATTGAAATTACATAACAGATGGCACCAATCCAGCTTTTTCACATAAGCCTTAAAGTGACTTTAAATGATAATATTCATAATCATGCTAGGCTGCATCAAGAATGATAGGGAATAAAACCAGCTGGAATAAGAGGACTCCTCAAGAGGGCAAAATTAGGACAAATTTAATCTGATATCTAAACAGGAATGTTTGGCAGATGAATACGACTAAAAAGTATGAAAGCATTTGAAATTATATTTTTAAATATTACTGTATATAATGCATACTGAGATGTGTATTGAAAATGCTAAATTTCTATAGCCCATGCCCTATTCTGTAGAGCATGCAAGAGACTTCAAGTGTACGTTGTAAAACTTTAGTTTGGATTTTGGAAATGTCAGTGCCTCCCTCTAAGGAAAGAAGCTGTGAGGCATCATGCAGTATGTCAAGTGGAGCCATAGAGGCAGGAAGAAAAAGATCCCAAAAAACAATACTAAGAGACTCATTTGGGTTCTGTTAAAAATAAAAGAAGAGATGTTTAATATCTTACACCTAAAAGGAAATATCTCATTTTAATGTCTGGTGGTGCTCAGAGGCAATGTTGTGTGTGTGCTGGTGTAGAATGTTTGATGTGCAATGTAAAAAACTAATCGCTACTTGATTAGATCAAAACTGTAAACTAAATATTCATTAGTTGCTCATAAACGATTATAATAAAGCCATAATCACAGTCTGTGGGCTCTGAGCGGCAAGACCTTTAAAAACATTTATTCTAAGTACAGAATTTTTTCAAGCATGAAGGCATTCTCAGCACTTTTACAGTGCTACAGTGAGATTCAGCCATTTGGAGAGTCTCGTGATGGGTCTTGTTTTTTTGAATATTTAAAGCTGACTTGTCACAATGCCTTTCAGCTTTTAAAGATAGAATTTTACTGTGTACTGACTGAGACAAGAGACGGATCAAGTAAAACATTGGTTGATGTGGGAAATGAGCTATGCTGACTGAGAGCTAGCCCTGCTTAGATGTTTGGTGTTAAATCAGTTTTACTTTTTAGATCTGTATGTAGCTTGGACTATAACTAGGCACTACTATGCATGAAGATGTCAGTAGTGAAAAATCATCTAACTCTGTCAATCTGTTTTTGTACTTTTTTTTGCATATTATTCCAATATCTTGGAATGGGGAGCCATGGCCTAACCAGCAACAGTGGGTACACAAGACAAAATAATCCAGGAAAGGATGCTAATAAAGAGGGGGAGTACACCTGATAAAGATTACACAAATACAGAGATCCCATCGAACCTTTACACGACAACAAAAGGAAAACAAGAAGAACATGCAAACTCCACGAAGACAGTTAGATTTGGATTTCAAACCTAGAACTCCTGAGGTGGTAAGGCTGTTGCATATACTATGAAAAACCAAAAGTATACGCCTTGAGGTAAAAAGCTAAAATAATACAACTATCATAGGGTTTATTTGATTTACTTAGATTTGCTGACAGTCTCCACATAAAGTGTTTAGAAATAGAAGTGTGGGTTCTTGTAAAAGCTTGAGTGGACCATTCCAGATTTCACTCTAACAGACACTGTATTGAATGGTGCCAAAGACTGCATGGTCAGAAGCTGGAAGTCCTGCAGTAGGCAGTGCTCTGTGCAAAATGGCATAGTGGAGTTGGCAAGATCTCTGATTAACACAGTCCTGCTGCCTCATTTAGTATCACTGAAAACAAACTACGCGTGGTGTTTTATTTATCACCAGCTATCTTGACTCTCACTACTGCATGTCCAGTGGTTCCCAACCTGTTCTATGCCTCGCACCCCTAGAAAATGTTTTGATTTATGTTTGCAGCCAGTACAAAAGTAGATTTCTAATTTTTGAACACATAAACTGAACGACATACAGTATTGCAGGTGAACAAATTGAGCTAAAAAATAAGCTTTTAACTCAAAGCATAAAATTTAAAATATAAATTGAGAAATTTACCTTTATTAATCTCAGTAATTTTGTAAATGTGTCTGCCGTGAAGCTCAGGGTTGGGGTACCCCATGAAGCATCAAGCACTATTAGGAAATCACACACGATCAATGTGTGTTCAAATGACACATGATCAAACACAGTAACACCTACACTGCAGTTGAAAAACAGATGCTCCGCACAGTTTAAATTGCTGGGTTACAGCCAGGACTGCCTTCAGGAGAGGTGGGCTGAGTGAGTGTAAGCAGCAGGTATTACATTCAATTCAGTCCCCCAAAAATGTCAATCAAACCTCAAAATCAGTGCCATCTCACAATGTGGTCTTACACAGAAGTCAGCTGTAGACCTCGTATGGATCACTGTAAGGTCCAAACTCCATTCTCTTAAAATTCACCTTTATGAATGTCCCGCCCACAGCAAGACCCCACGTATCACACGCATGTCTGCAGCTCATTTACAAATGCCACCTTGCAGGCACCATAGGTTGAGAACCTCTGTCATATACTGAGAGGGTCACATATTTTGCAATATTATCGTTCTCTTCTTTGTAAAAAAGCAAAAATTGGGAAACCAAAGCAACATCTTTACCTAGTTTTTACATACATGCACTGTTTTGCTGTTTTTCATATAAACAAAAAATAAACACAGCACAACTACCATGACTGCGATTCCAATCTGTAGGAAGAAGGAGCACAGATTATAGGAAATGTAGTCCTTCAGTACTGGTCTGGAAGAAGCCACACTGCTTGATGGTACCATTAAGGTTGTGTGCCCCAGAACCAGGTTGCTTCAGTGGGAGCAGTAGTCCCATAACATGAGGCCTGTAATGACCGTGCATGGTGAATGCTAGCCTCTTAAATCATGTACCCAGAGACAGTAGCAAAATGTACAAAGAAGCCGCCATCAGGCAGTTTTCCTTGGTGAGCACAGGTAACTGAGGGTGGTCTTTGACTACAGAAGTAAGAAAGGGGTAAATAGGAGTGAGATTAAGAAAGTGTAGGTCAGTCGTCTCTATTTACATTATTAGACAGAAATTGCCACCTGTTGGAAAAAAAGGAAGAAATGGAGCAGCCAGGTATTTCATGTTTCATCATCATGTTTTTGTCATTAAAATATTTTTTTTAATGTTTTGTAAATTGACATATTTTCATTTCAGGATTCTGGGGTCATGAATTACAATAACAAAATATCAAGAAGAAAATATTAAATTTAACTAATAACAACCTTAACAGCATTTTGTCAGCGTGCATAATATGGAAATCTAACTCTAAAATGATCACTCCAAATGTCTGTATTGTAAATTAAATAATCTATTTTTAATCGCGTTTAAAACAATTTTAGTCCATTCAGCAGTGGGTAGTGACTTGTTATCAGTGATCATAGAAAAAAAGGTTTTGTTATCTATATCGAATAAAAATTATTAGAGTGAAAACAGGTAATCCCTGTAAAGATATAATCTACACAATAACATACCGTATAATAATGCGTACGATAATATAAACATTGCACAATATATCTGGCTTTACACATGTTACTTTATCACACTCTTCGTGCCATAATTAACACATTTTATATTTTTATAAAATATATAGGTCTTTTATATTTTTTAACAAAACATTTGTGTTGTAAACTGAAGTGGTATGATCTCAAAATTCCAGAGTGCTATTAACTTTTTAATTACATTGCATATCAGGGGATTTTGTTTATATGACTAAAACCCCCTGGGGTAAAAATAATCTATTACTTAAACGGAAAAAAAATACTTTAAGCCTTAATTTAAAAAACTATTAAAAGAACTTTTCTTGCATACATACGTTACAAAAGAGCAGCAAAAAAGACCAATAAAGGCAACTGTAGCTCCAGCGATGGCAGTCTTTCTGCACCCATAAAGATCTGTGAAGACGCTTACAATGGGAGAACATAAGAAAATCACCCCCATTGACAGGGAGCCCACCAAAGCTGAAAAGAGACAAAAAAAAACCAAATTGGTCAAAACAGTGGCTTTCTTAACACATATAAATGTGTGCTTAATTAAAGCTCCATACAAGACAAACGTATACTACAACTGGTTCAATGATTCTACACTTCAAATCTGGCCTGCTGAGAGACTGACTCAGGGTCAAATAATGTGTAAGTAATAAGAATAATAATAATAATTCATTACATTTATATAATGCTTTTGTCACTACCCAGAGTGCTTTACACAGTGAGTGGGGAGCCACTAATGTGCAGCATCCACCTGGTTGATGCAATGGTAGGAAATGTGCGCCAGTGCGCTCAAAACATATTAGCTGGTACGTGGTGAAGTAGTGAGAGAAATAGCCAGTCAGAGACAGGGGGCCAGAATGACCAGGCCGTGGTGGGCAATTTGCCTGGACATCGGGAAACACCCTGCTCTTTACAAAGGATGCCCAGGGATCTTCAATGACCAGAGAGAGTCAGGAGCTCAGTTTTACGTCTCATCTGAAGGATGGTGCCATGTTTATAGTACAGCGTCCCTGCCACTGCACTGGGGCCTTGGGATCCACATTGAAACTATGGGGTTGGCACCTCCTGCTAGCTTCACCAATACCACTTAGTAGGTACATGGGTAAGAATAAAGCAGAAACCTCATGAATTACAGTATATCCATACTACCCCTTCCTAGACACTTCACGACTAAAACATCTTTTCAACACTTTGCAATATGCCCCCACTTAACCTCCTGTGCTTTGGACTAAAGGGTTTAATTCTCTGAGCTTGTCACAGTAGGACATGTCCTTCAGTCCTGAGGTGCAACTGGTTACCTTCCTCTGCAACAGCTTTAAGTGCTGCTGGGTCATTTTTCTAAAATATGGTGTCTAGAACTGCAGATGTGGTCTGGCTAGTGTATTATATTGTCTGACTTTAACATCTCTCAATTTATATTTAACAATTTTTATTTTTTTGGCACACTGAATTAACTCCCAAGGAGAAATTGGAGGTCAGAGCACAGGATCAGCCATTGTAAAGCACCCCAGAGTAATTTTCATGTGCAGGGGTTTACTCAAGAGCCCAACGGAGTAGGATCACTTCTGGCAGTAATGGGATTTGAACCGGCAACCTTCCAGATACCAGATTAGATCCTTAGCCTCGGAGCCACCATTCCGCCTTTTTACGGTAGAAACTAAAATTTTATTTGCCTTTTTATTGACTTCTGCACATTGCTTAGACAATGCAACAGTCACAGTATATCAACATAAACCCTTAAATCCTTTTCAGAAGTTACTTCCTATAAAACAATTTCTCCCATCCTGGATTCTGAATTAACAACGCCTGTGTTTGCACTCTTCTACAACCCTAAACTGTGTTTGCCCACTTCTGAAGATTATCCAAATGCTGTACTTGTTAATTGCTTTTACTGCTTCCTCATTAGTTGCTATCCTTACACTTTTAGTATCATCAGTAAATTTCATACTTTATTACTAACTACACCAGAATGTATGTGATTAATATACAGTAAATTGGAAAAACTAGTAGCTCCAGAACAGACCTCTGAGGAACTCCATTGATGACCTCACCCTACATGAAGAATTCTCTTCTTTTCTGTACTTTTTTTGTCTTCTGCTTGTTAATTAAGTTGAGATCCAGTTTTGTAGGTTGCCTCTGATGCCTACATCTCCTAATTTCATAATGAATCTTTCATATGAGACTTTTGTCAGCTAGTCCAGTAGCTTTGTTCAGAAAACCTAACTGGCAGTCCTTATAGTATTTTATATAGTGGCATTCAAAACAGGCCTTCTAAAAGCAATATAATGAGATCAAATACAAAGTGCATTTAGTCAACTGAATAGTAAACCAAGTTAATGATTCAAACAAAGTTAAAATTCCATTAACAGTTTCATTAACATTCACTGAAGAACTCACTAATGAAAAATGAGCGCAATTCTATAACCATGTTATTGTAACGCATTGTGAAAAGGCAGCAACTATTAAAAAGTAAAGCCTGAAGTGAACGCAGATGAAGACACCTAATTATTAACCATGTGGTCTCAGCAAATTCTGCTGCACGTATGCCATTGATCTGCTTTTCTTTTTTTTTTTCCCTTTCGCAGTCTGCATGCTGACGTAGGTTGTTTACACCTAGCGCTCAACAGTGATTCCTGTGGCTGGTTGCCCAGACATGTCTTGAGATGTAAAACCGTACAGACTCATATTTGGTAACCTAATCGCCAAGCCATGAATCTTTTTTTGTATAAAGCATCTTTTGTAACGGACAGGCCCAGCAGAACAGTGGGTAGCTTCAGAAGAATGGGCTGTAGTTTACTGGTCCTGTTACATCAATTTGTGCTTGTACATCCATCCCAAAAACATGTTTAGTTAACTTGTGACCTTAAATGGGCCTGGTATGATGAGTATGTACCCTTCAATAGGCAGAAGCCCTGATCAAGGCCAGGTCCTGCCTTGCACTTAATACAGCCACAATAGGTTGCAGCTTCCTGCTACCCAAAACTGGATTAGCTGGCTCAAACATGGATTGAAGAACAGACAGCTGGGTGAATGCGCTTTTATAAGAACCTCAAAGAAGTTTACTGGATTCTCAACAAGACGGCAATCATTCATTCATTTTGCAAACCCCCAGTTTTAATTTAAAGCATCTTCACAACACTGGGCACAAGGGGGTACTCTTATGCTCAATGGATTGAAGTCAACGATCAAAATAGCATGAACTGTTAGAATAAACCGGCAGACAAAACAGAAATGACCCAAAAGTCAAGAATAAAACTATACACAAGTGTTGTGAAGCAGTAATGCTATCCACTCTGCTGCACTAACCAATAAACAGTATTTTATAGGTTTATAAAAACAAAAGACGAGCACATTAAGTCAATCAGGCTCATTTTCTGATAACTCATCCAGATGCTTCTTCAAGTTGTAAAGGGTTCTGTTTCAACTTTCAACTACAAATCTTGGTAGTCTGCGCCAGATTCTCACAACTCTTTGAGTACCAAACACACTTCCCCTTTATTTCTACTGGTGTCCTCGAGTATGTGATTCACCCTTAAGTTGAAGTAATTCTGCAATTTTAAGGATTTCAAATACCTGGATTAGGTCCCCACACTGTCTCCTCTGCTCGAGACTAAACAGGTCTAATTAATTCTCTGAGTCTATCAGAGCAGGACATGTCCTTAAGTCCTGGGCTGCATGTGGTGGCATGAATTAAGTGCTGTTATGTAATTTATTGGAGCATGGTGACCAGACCTGCAAACAATACTCCAGATACAGTCTCACTAGTGTGTTATACAGTCTGAAAATAATGCCCCTTGGTTTATATTGAACAGTTTTTATGATTTGTGACTATTTTGATTCTGCACATTGCTTAGAAGTTAAAAATGTTGTGCCAACATAAACTCCTAAATCCTTTTCAGAGGTTTCTTCCTTTAGGACTGTGTCTTCCATCTTGTATTTATAAGTGACATTATAGCATCTATGATTAAAGACAATCTTAATTGCTACTAAAGGGGATTTGTTTTAAGAGACCCTAATCAAACAGGTAAAGTTAAAATTAATGGTACTATATACATTTGAAATGAATGGTGAGCTCCAAAGCCCAAAAGCAGAGAACAGTTATTTATTTATTTATTGACTCATTAATTAACTTTTGCAGTTCATTCACTCAAATCTGGGGTCAGGGAGAAAGATGCCGTTTAGAGTAGCATGATCAAGATCTAGATGGGGATACAGTACCTGTTCATCATATACAGGTCTGAACCTGCATGTCTTTGGATCGTATGTGGTGTGATATATGGCTGGCTGTTCATCCCAGCCAATACCCCCAGGCCGCCAGATGGAGACCTTCCTGCAGCATGGAGGTGCCCCGAAGGCCAGCAGGGAATCCTGGACAATGGAGTTTTTATCCACAGCCCTGCTGGATACCATGGGGGTCACTAGAGGATGCTGCAGGAAGGAACAAGGAGTATTTTCACCTACAACCTGGAAGTGCATCCTAGTCACGTGGACAGAGGAAATAACGTGCTTGAAGAAAAAGGAGTTTTTATCTGACCCGGAAGTGCTCCTAGTCACACGGACAGAGAGATTGAAACACTTCAGGGTCAAGGACTATAAAGGATTGTGGGAAACCCAGAGGGTTGAGCTGAGCTGGGTGGAAGGGTGGCAACGCGCCTGGGAGTGGTGGCTTGGTTTATTGTTATTGAGTATTGTGTAATTATATGAGTATTGGGGGGGGGGTACTTTTGGGCACTGTTGATTAATAAAAAGTTGTATTATTGGACTTTTACCTGGTGTCTGACATATTGTCCAAGGGTTCAAGAGGACGATAGCGCCCTCTATCTGTTACAGTGGAAACTGAAGTATCCAAAGAAAACACCCTCTAGCACAAACAGAAAATGAAGACAGGTATAGGCCTGAAAGGAGATAGCATTCACCACCTGACCATGGTGCTACTCTGGAAACCTTTCGAATGCAAAAATAAAATCAAACTGTAAACCACAGAAGACATATCGTGGTATAATTTTGTGTCAGGGTGGGCAGAATTTCTCAAAATGGAGACAGAAACATGCATTCACAGATGAGAATTAAGTTAGTAGTCATAGTTGTAGTGGAGCTGCCATTTGTACACAGTACAGAGCAATTCTTCCTTGCCTATCCAATGTACATGCAACACATTGCCACTCTGCAGCACCGTGATAAACAGGAATATATTAAAATACAGAACCTTATTTTATTTGTTAGAAACACAAATCAGCTTACTTGATATACCCTCCATCTCTGTTTCCAAGTTCTGACAAAACAAGAGTAAAGAGAAATACAAAAGATGAAAAGAACACAAAAACTCCAGAGAACAGGAAGGACTTCAGCTCAATATGTTACAACATTGCAACCAAGTATAGAATGATTAAAGCACAAATGTGCAGTGAAACTTTATTTTTTTAATTAAATATTGTACATTTAAAGTTGAATAAAGCCAATGTGCAAAATAATCATTTAAATTGTGTCATTCTTATTAAGAACAGGCTACTTAATGAATGTAAGGTGCCCCAGGGTAAGGAAGGAAATCTACCAACCACATGTGCCTGCACGTGTACAGATAGCAAGAACTCCTGCAGAATATTAGAAGCAGTTACCACAACCATGTTAAGATTTTTGAACGGACTTTCTCCTTCACAAGAAATTCACAGCTCTCTTTAACTGTCTTACCACATCTCTTGCTCAGTTTGTGTCACTTATAAGTTCATAGGGTCATTATTGTCACGAGTACAGATGAAGTGAAATTCTTACTTGCATGCGATACTCAACATGTAAATCATCGCTACTCTAAAGCATCATAATTAATAAATGTAACTATCTTCCTTTACCATAAATGACTACCGTATCTCGATTTAAAGCAAGAAGCTGAAGGTGTTTATTTTTAGTAGATTTAACAAATCAAGTACAACTAACAAAATCCTAGTGAAATGCTATGGACAGTGTGTTGATTTTAAAAACAGCCAGGCAATATGTGCTGTTGACTCAATGTGAACAAGCTCTTATTAAAAAGAGGTGGAATTGTGGAACCAAGGACCTTAAATGTAGTTCCTAAGACAGGGGAAATGGTGCAAGGAAAAGGAAATGGACTTAGCTGTCAAGAAGATGCCTGAGAGAAAAAGGGTCGTAGAGATGCAAGATGGAAGGTGAGCCTGGCAAAATCTGCCTGGGAGAAGAACTTGTTCTAAACTTATTATTTAGTGCCCTAATTGCCCAGCTTATCCTCAGATATGACTATCGATGGTCCTGGGTTCAAGGACGTTATGGCCGATGCAGCCAAGCCAGACCATCACAAGGGGATAGGTAAAGGCCTGGATGATTCCTCCAAACTGGTAGGTGTTGGCATAGAGTGCCCACATGGGATAGGTTATGAAGAAGAAGGGAGATGAGGGACATGAGATTACCTTGTTCCTTAAAATTTATATTGGGACTTCCATACAATCAAGTCAGACTTAACAAATCAATATTCCTGATTCTGAAAGTGGAAAAAAAACGTCTCAGCAACATCACCCCATTGAAAGTGGGGTCAGAAGGTGACTTAAGGCAAATGCTTAACAGCTGCGAGAAAGTGTAAGGTCAGACCGAAAATTATGAGTAAAAAGAAAGAAAGTAAGAGTGTTGGATTAGTGCTTTCCTCAGTGGGCAAGTAGATGAGCCACCTCACAACATATACAGGGATACAGGGCTGTTAGAGAGGATTTTGCTTTGTGTTCAATGTGACATGTTCTTAGCCCTTTTTTATTCCTCTCTTGGGTTTATGTTTTGTATATGAAAAAAAAAAAGACATCCTTGTAATTCTTTGGTTTTGCCTCATTTTTGATGCTGGAGACACTACAAGAGTGCCCTCTATTGTCACGACACATAGACGACTTTCTAATGGTTAAATAAGTAAGATGGTTGACTGGAAGTCATCCTTAACTTTATGCCCTCTGTTAGACTGTCTAATGAGTTTGCCATATCAAAACTGGAACTTGGCCCAGAGCTGATAGCTGTGCATATTGTTATCTCTGATCTGAACATGTACAAGTTGTTCAGAAAACTAATGGGTAAGTGGCATGGAATTAAAAGCTAGAATTTCATAACAACTAGAAGTACGCTCAACGATGTATTCATCAGGATCAATTCCTGCCCATTAGAGTCAGTGTGTAGATATCGTCTGCAGACTCAGATGTTTCTTCAAGTTAACTCTTCTAGCTGAGGTGTGTTTGACATTTCTGCCCACCTCATAAACTCTTTCTGTTGTCAAGTTCTTTCTTTTTTGTTGTAGTGTAGGTCAAAGGCTGGGTGAATGGAAAATGACTGAGAAACATGCTGTGATAAACTAAATCTAAAAAAAAGGGCAAAGAGCATTATTTGTCATAAAATAAATGACTGGGGTGTTGCAATTTTGAATCAATAATTACTCTTCAAAAGATAAGCATTACTTGCTCCTTACATTTAAACAGCAGGGATCCTGAGTTTGCCCTTCTGTAGCATATCCCTCTGGGCCACTTGACATAGCTGTTGTTCATGTCCGAGTTAAAACACGCAATTTAAAGGAAGTGTCACTTCCCTCCCCTTAAGTCCTCTGTCCTCACGTCAAGGATTTCCTACAGTACATGCTGTGCCCTGAAGATAAGTCTGTCCTTGGGAGCTTGACTAGGTACTCTAATCTACTTGGCAGTTCAGAGATAATCAGAATGGATACTAAAAACACTCACCACTGCAGCCTTGAAAGAAGAGGCCACCCAGAAATGGACAACTGGAAAGGAGAACAGCTGCTGATTGAGTAAGCATACCTCCATCTGGAGTAAACAATTCTCATTCCCACGAAATATCACAGGAGAAGAGGCATTTAAGGAAAGGCTAGTGAGAACTTTCAGTAATTCTCTGGCATTTTGGTGAGGGGACGTGCAGGTTAGGTTAAGTGAATATTTCTAGAGTGGTATGAGTGACTGGTATCTCCTCCATGGCTGCTTTCAACCTTGTACATTATGCTGCTGTGACAGGGCCTTGTTCCCTATGAGCCTAAATTGGAATATGAACATTAGGTAAATGAATGGATAAGGGGTGTACCATCAGGATCTATGAGGCAGAGTACAGTGCCACTGAATGAGCCTGACTATATCAAGAATCCCTCGTCATGCCCGAAGCTGCAGCTTGTTTCATCTGAGCAGTTTCTATGAAGAAGATAAGAGTATATAGGATTAGGGTCTATGAAAGTTCTCATCTTTAAACATCCTTACATGAACCAAAAATGGCTGGCAACATCAGTGTAAAGGTCTCCTCACAAACATATAAGCGTAAAGGTCTTCTCACTAACATCTAATTAATCAGACGCACAATGACACAGCCCACCACCATTTTTTTGAGAGTGTGCCAAAGGTAAATTTCTGACCTTCACCCAATCAGCTAAACTTGCAAAAATAAGAAAAAAAAAGTAAAAACACCACCAGGAAGACACAGCTCAGCAAATTACTTAAGAGTTTGAAATACAGGTATCAATGAATGTGCATTAGGAAACATGTTCTTCTCAAAAAACATAATTCTACTTGTGCACTAATTGTCCTGTACCTCTTGGTGAGTTTTATCATATTCTGCTATAAATTCTTCTTTTAAGCTTTATCCATACTTCTCTCCTTTTTCATTGTCCGGTCATTCTTTCATTTTCTGAACTCACTTATACCTCACAAGAGTTGTAGGAATGTAGACAAAGATAATCCATGGTAGAACACACTCATATTTTGTGATTTGTGAAGTGTTAACTTGGGACTCTGGTGGTGTGAAACCACAAAGTTGTGATCCAAGAAAGACTATAAAAAAGCCAGACGGTGACAGCTTTGCTATTATCATCACTATTACCCACAACCAATCTTTAAAGTTCTACGTTCAGTCCTCCTAGGAAAATCTGGAAGTTTTCTAGTGCTATGCTTTTATCACACCATTGCTGAAGCAAAAATTTTTTTTTTCTTATTGAAATTAGGGTGACTGAAAAGCAAGAAAATTTAAAGAAAACTTCAGACTTTGCAGTCACAATTATAGTAAGACATTATGCAGGCTTATATTTGTTGGTATAAAGGAGGCCCGATTGTGGTTCGTGACACACTTTTGCTGAATAATTAATTGGCTGAAAGTTCTCACTGTTAGTGTGTACGAGAGAGGATGTGCAACATTGTTCATAATGGCACTCAGTTTTGTTTTAATTCTCTCCTTCACTACTACAGGAGACCTGGGTTCGCTTCCCGGGTCCTCCCTGCGTGGAGTTTGCATGTTCTCCCCGTGTCTGTGTGGGTTTCCTCTGGGTGCTCCGGTTTCCTCCCACAGTCCAAAGAAATGCAGGTTAGGTGCATTGGCGATCCTAAATTGTCCCTAGTGTGTGCTAGGTGTGTGTGTGTGTGTGCCCTGTGGTGGGCTGGCTCCCTGCCTGGGGTTTGTTCCTGCCTTGTGCCCTGTGCTGGTTAGGATTGGCTCCAGCAGACCCCCGTGACCCTGTGTTAGGATATAACGGGTTGGATAACGGATGGATATTGAAATTAAAAAAATAAAAAACACCCCCACCAGCACCCACCAAAAACCCACCCTGGCTCACCCCGCACTGCACTTGATTGTCTTGCCTGGTAACTGCACATTAACTGCCTAGATAAAAGGAGGTGGCCATAAGATACTATTACAATGCCATGGGAGAACATAATTCATTTTCAACATTATTATTAACACTTTGAAATAAAAAAAATATAAACCAATGGATTTCTTGGAAACAATGTTCGAAAAAATTAAAAAACCAAGGAACATTCAGAAGCAATTAATTAAATTAAATTAAAATAAAATCCTGGCATGATTACATTTCATATCATGAACCCTATGAATAAACCGTTGAACAGAGGAACAGCCTCTTCATTGAAATGATCCCCCATAAAATACAGATATTTAAAAAAAAAAGACGGCATAAAAATAAATTAAGTGTGACCTAGAGGCTGTAAAGCAAATGGTGGGCCAGTTTCACCCTTTCCCTATACTCACTGCACCTTCTTCTGCTCCTACTGTACATTCATGTAGCAGTAATAGATACAGTATATTGTTAGGTGTGAAGTGTATGGTGAAGTTCTTACTTGTAAGTCCAACCAACAAGCAACACATTAACACAATAGTGTTTTACTGGGCTAGTCTTTAGAACAGAAAGATTCTATATAATTTGTTTTTTATTTTATAAAAAGTGTTTAAAACTACAGCAGTAAGGCAAAACTTTTTTAGAAAGTACACTGCAATAGGTTGGTGACAGCGTTCCCTTTCACTGAATCATCCTGAGTTGGACATTTTTTGGGCAGAGATAGGCTAGCTTCTGCTTTGGAGGGCCACAGTGGATCCTAAGGTGGCCAGTCATTTAATCTGTGTAGGAATCAACTTCATGCCAGTTAATTAATTCTTTATTGGAGAGCCGCAGCTTCCTTGTTTACAATTCTACAGTTTTCAACAGTGTAAGGTGAGCTGTTCTAGGCAGCTGGTCATAGGCATGTGTTGTTTGGCACTATTTTAGATGGCTGTATATTCAGCTTCAGACTGATTAGGTGGGCTCAGCTGTTTGTTAACAAAGACACAAGCTGTTCATTTCAGCCGATGACCTACATACAGTATGTAATGGTTTTTAACATCCATCAATTTTCTGAGACTGCATTAGACTATAAAAACAAGAGAAGCCAGAGCTTACTCTAGCAGTACTGTTTAGGTGGACTGAATGACTGTAATTCAGCAGGCACACTCACATCCACACTCACTAACAACAGCCTAAATGAAATTAAAATCCTAATTATCCTCAGGTGCATGTCTTTAGGATGGAGGAGGAAACCAGAGTAGCCGTTAACATTGTTTTCACATACAGTAGAGCATGCAGACTCCAATAGACTGTATTGACAGTGAGCAATGGTAACTGTTGAGCATGCCTAAATTCATTATTTTTTTTAAGTCTGAAATATCTCTCAGACATAACCCAAGAGAGAGAGGCTAGGAGCACGTACTGATACAGTGCATTGCCGCACCCACCACATGACAAACCAATTCAGGATCCCAGATTAGGACCCGAGGGCAGCCATACAATGGGTGAGACCTCAGCACCACACTAGTTCAGATGGAATGGACCAGTGTGAGGTTTTTTTATGGTGGCTGGAGTGCCAATTCTGCCACTAACCCCCAAGTTTTTCCCTGCAGGTTGGAGGGCCTACTTGCAGGGCTTGATGCAGATTAATCCAAGGAGACTGTATATACTATTGTGATTTAAATTAGAACATTAGAACAGTTTAGACGAGAACAGGCCATTCAGCCCAACAAAGCTCGCCAGTCTTATCCACTTATTTTTGAACACTCTAGATGAGAACAGGCCATTTAGCCCAACAAAGCTCGCCAGTCATATCCACTTATTTCCTCCAAGAAAACATCAAGTCGAGATTTGAAAGTCCCTAACATCTTACTGTCTACCACACTACTTGGTAGCTTATTCCAAGTGTCTATCGTTCTTTGTGTAAAGAAAAACTTCCTAATGTTTGTGCGAAATTTACCCTTAACAAGTTTCCAACTGTGTCCCCGTGTTCTTGATGAACTCATTTTAAAATACAAGTCTCGATCAACTGTACTAATTCCCTTCATAATTTTAAACACTTCAATCATGTCACCTCTTAATCTTCTTTTGCTTAAACTGTAAAGGCTCAGCTCTTTTAATCTTTCCTCATAATTCAACCCCTGTAGACCTGGAATCAGCCTAGTCGCTCTTCTCTGGACCTTTTCTAGTGCTGCTATGTCCTTTTTGTAGCCTGGAGACCAAAACTGCACACAGTACTCAAGATGAGGCCTCACCAGTGCATTATAAAGGATGAGCATAACCTCCTTGGACTTGTACTCCACACACCGTGCTATATAACCTAACATTCTGTTAGCCTTCTTAATGGCTTCTGAACACTGTTTGGAAGTTGATAGCTTGGAGTCCACTATGACTCCTAAATCCTTCTCATAAGGTGTACTCTCGATTTTCCGACCACCCATTGTGTATTCAAACCTAATATTTTTACTTCCTATGTGTAATACTTTACATTTACTGACATTAAATTTCATCTGCCACAAATCTGCCCAAGCCTGTATGCTATCCAAGTCCTTCTGTAATGATATAACGGATTCCAAATTATCTGCTAATCCACCTATCTTGGTATCATCTGCAAACTTAACAAGCTTGTTACTTATATTCCTAAATATAGTTTGTAAATCGTTTATATATATTAATATATTAAAAATAGCAGTGGCCAGTTCTGATGAGGTTCCTCGCACCATCACCCTCTGCTTCCTGTGTCTAAGCCAATTCTGCACCCATCTAAAAACATCACCCTGGACTCCCACTTCTTTTAACTTGATGCCCAACCTCTCATGTGGCACCTTATCAAATGCTTTCTGAAAGTCCAGATAAATAATATCATAAGCTCCACTTTGATCGTATCCTTTTGTTGCCTCCTCATAGAATTCCAACATGTTAGTAAAACACGACCTCCCTCTTCTGAACCCATGCTGACTGTTCAGAATAACTCCTGTCCTTGCCATGTGTTGCTCAATCTTATCCTTAATAATTCCTTCCATTATTTTTCATGTGATGCATGTTACCCTTTTTATATAATGGGATGATATTTGCCATTTTCCAGTCCTTTGGAATCTCTCCAGTGCACAGTGACTTCCTAAAAATATGTGTCAAGGGTTTATATATGTACTCACTAGCCTCCTTAAGAACATGAGGATGAATATTATCTGGGCCTGGTGATTTGTTTGATGTCATCTTATTTAATCTGAGCAGAACTTCTCCCTCTACAATTTCCAAATCCTCTCCCTCTACAATTTCCAAATTCTATAAAACAAATATGTGAGACTACAGGGTGTCTTTAATTTATGAATAGCAGTCTTATGGAAACATGCAGACATGCTGCTTGTGCACCATCTGCCGTCCACAAATCATCTGCCCAAATCTCAGTTTGCAGCTCTGCTCTGTCTGCTGCTGTTAACCATTTAAAAATAAACAAAAAAGACACTTTTGTGTCAACGTTCAAGCCATGTGTGAAGTGGCGAGACATTGTTGCCAACATATGCAGCCAATAGCTGCTTGTCTTTTGCTGGGAGGCTAACATGCTATCTGTGTGTACTTTAACTGTTGGCTCACGTCACACACCTTGACATACCTGCTGTCCATACCCAGGATTTCAACTTAACTGGCTTTGCATGAGCCATAAGAGGGCACACCGTCTCTGCAAGGGCTCTGCTATGGAACTGATAATCAGTTGTGAAAGCTTTCGCATGCCTTTACTCCATGTAATTACAGGTTTACCATAAGCAGGATTATTTCTTGCACTGATATGAATATAGTTTGTCTAAACTCTTTATAAATATTTCATTTACTTGTGCTATGTATGGCTTAAGATTATCAGGTAGCCTTTTGTGCAAATCTAGGTGCAGTATTTAGACAGGTAATAGATGCAGCAGCTTTGCCTGCTGCTGGTCCCCACATCCTCAAGATTCTATAAGATTGTTGAAGAGGTATTTGTAATACACCTGCAATCTGAAAAAACAAGTTTAGTAGGCTATAAAATAAGAAAATGCACACAGGGCCCGATAGAATATCAGATCAGATCATTTCCACCGTGTCACAGAGGTTAATGCACCTGCTTCAGGGCTCATTTTCAAATGCTGGCCAGATCACTATTTGTGTGAACTTGTGCATTCTTTTGGTATATGTGATTTCCTCTTGGCACTCCTTTTCCCTCTTTAACTATTCCGCACTGGCCAAGTGTAAACAAGCATAGGGGTGTACGAATGTACACTCGGGTGATCTACCATGTCTTGTGAAATTGTGGGTCTGCTGCTCTAAATGAATGGCCAATTTTTTTAAAATAATCCATTTGGTCGTGTCAGTATTCGTGGGTGCGTTCATGTAGCTGCAGGGCGTTGATGAGGAAATTTGGGTGAGACGCATGTGAGGGTGTGATCGTTCACAATTGCTTAATCAGCTTCAGGCGGTGTGGGATTGAGCCGGTGCACCCACAGAGCCGTATAAGTACGGGCTGGCACAGGAGATCGGGAGGAATAAAGACGAAAGAGAGGAAGAGAGTGAGAGCAACATTGGGAAAAAGAGAGTTCATTCTGATTTACTCTCTATATTGCGAGGACAGATTCCACATCTCAGCTACACTGCATTTGAAACAACTTTGGCTCAATTCTTTGAGAATCCTGTTGGAAACTGTTGTATGTAGCCATGGAAACTGTGTCTGTCGTGTATGGTCTGTCAGGACAGGCCAGAGGTAAGGAGTTGGAGTGGATCAGTAAAAAAACAGAATGTACTGTTTATACATAACCTGATCTGAAACATTAGCACTACACCACTCTCTGTATAGTTTAGCTGAGTACCCAGCTTTCATAAGTAATATTAAAAAGGAGACAAAACCATTCAGTCTATTGAGAATGTTGGAGCAGGTAAGGCAGCTATATTGAATGATTATGGTGCAAGCGAGTGGCAACCATGTCGCATGTTGAGTTGCAGAGTATTGTCTACATGTGGCAATAATGACTCTTGTCACACACGTACACGTGCACAGGGGAGTCAGCTAAGACGTTCAAATGATTGCAATTACATGCCTTACCAGGGGATGGCAGTGTTCACTAACGCTTTCTCTATTTCCTCTGCAGACTAGCCAAAGGAAATCCCACCAGAGTCTAAGGAAATTATTTCCAGTTCCGGTTGTTCTGATATTATTTCCGCTTCCGGCCCTTATGACATCACTTCCAGGCATTATTTCTTGCAGTTCACCTATATAACGTCCATTTGTATCAGTTTTACTTAGCTCTTTATTGGAATCCAACCCCTAAAGACAAATTTCTTTGCTAAAACCTACTTTTTCTAGTATACAGGGTAGCTACCCCAAACCTTTTTTTTTTTGTTTTTGTGATCTTTATTTCCTCACCCTATAAACTTAAAAAGCCCTAGATTTTTCAATAGCAATTGTTATTTTTACCATGCTAACAAGCGGGCTACCTGCATAATAAGGCATCAGCAAGTTCACAATATGTTCAGCTGGATATTGGAGCAGGTACTCGCTTGCACCAGAGCGAGACCCCTGCCAGTGACTAACAGTGTGAATACATGGTTTTGGATCATTTTAAAAGTTGATATTTTGTGTTTTAACTTAATCTAAAAGTTACACAGTCAAACAGTGTATTTGTTTCAGTCAGCTCATCAAACAGCAAGGTGATGGCCTTTTCAGCTAAAATCAAACCCATGTTCCATAGAAGGTTAGCACAGTAACGCAGGTCAGTGAGACCCTTTAGTCTTTTTTACCCATTCATCTAACAGGGCCTAAGCTCCATCTCTCTCACAAAACAAAATCAATCAAACTAGGCTGAGGTACAAAAAAAAAAAAGGACTCATCCTTGGGGGAGAGCGTACTATTATCTGCTATTGCTGCACCACAGTGGGCTCAATTATCAAAATACAATAATGGAGGAGTTCTGCTCTCATTGGCTTTAAAGATGTTAGAGGAGGTGCAGCAGATAATCAAAACAGTATGGAGGGCAGTGTGGCATGAAACTTATGCAGACCGATTTTTCACACAGTTTCAGAAGGAGAGGCAGTGTATTGTGGTTCAGCCAGCATAGACTGCACATGCGGCCCTAAGACAACAGGATTTGACATGTCATTAGATGGATTTTAGGATTTCCTGGATTTCACAAAACTGCACACAACACAAATCATACATTCAATACATCAGAATTTGCATTAGTCAGGATGCCACAGAAACAAAAATTTCCAAAATTCAAAATTGCTGAGTATTAAAAATAGTTCCTGTTATGTAGTGTAGATGAAGCAGATTGTAGTCTAACTCGCAACTACGAAAGCAAAGTCTGAGAAGCACAACTGACAGAACACATCTTATCCCTGGGGTTTACTTAGAACTGGCAAGTATGTGTATGTGTAACTAATCACAAGAAAAGAAAAGAAAGGGCACAGAATTAATGCAATGTAAACCAGTATTAAAGCTGGCAGCCAACACCTCAAGAATGGACAATTAATTATCCATCCATCCATCCATTTTCTAACCCGCTGAATCCGAATACAGGGTCACGGGGGACAATTAATTAATTCAGCTTAATTTTTAACAGTATGTTCTGTCATAAGATTACACTACAGAATCAAATATACAAACTGAGTACTACAGCAAATAGGAAAAAGCAGCCGTAACAGCCAAAGAACTTGAAAGATTTAAGACAGATTTTAAATATCAATTTTTCAAATTTAACAATAGAAATCAAATACAGCTATAAAACTGCAAGAAAGTATACACTTCAAATGTAATACTGTAATAGAAATAGTACTATTCATCCATTTCTTATCCCACTGATGCCGTTCAGGGTCACAAGCAAGAACCAACCCAGACAGAACAGAACACGTTGATACCAAATGAGTTGCCATTTTGACTACCACTAAGGTTTTTGGGATGAAGGTGGGAAAACCCCCACAGAAACAGACAGAGAACCAGCTAACTCCACACAGGCCATGGTAAGGCTACTATTTAGACATAGGCCTGTGAACTTGTAGCACTTACCACAGCACATCACTCTACAGGTCCCAAACAGAATACAAATTCTGAGTAATGCTTAAAATGCCAACTGATTGATACACATTTTTATGGTTTGTATAGTTCTTCTATGCATAAGAAACACAGTTGCTTCCTTCATACTTTCAGTCTAGGGGTGGCATGTTGGATCTTTGGCACAGAGAATCGACATGGGCTTCAATAAACATATAGATAGATAGATAGATATACAGCCTAACTAGCTACAAGGTGTATAAAAAGTGTTTTACCTTCCTGATGCTGTTCACATTTTATTGTTATTCAACACTGAACCACAATTGATTTAAATAAATTACAAATATGAAATGCAAAATGACTAATTACTAATAGTCACTCCTTCAAGCCTGTATTTAGTAGATGCACCTTTGGAAGCCATGACAGCCTTGAGTCTGTGTGCCTGGCTAATATCAGCTTTGCACATCTGGACACTGCCATTTTCCTCCATTCTCCATTGTGGATCTGCTCAATCTTTGTCAGGGTGCCTGGGGCTTGTGAGTGCCACAAATTCTCAGTCAATTGAGATCTGGACTTGCACTTAACCACTAAAGACTTTAACATTGTTATATTCAAAACATCCGATATACCTTTGGCCTTATATTTGGCATCATTGCTTTGCTGGAAAACAAACATCTCCCATGGTGCAGATTTCTTGCCGAGACTGCATCAGGTTTTCCTCTAGGATTTCCGTATATTTTGACGCATTCATGTTACCCTTGATAATGTACAGTGTTTGGCTTATGGCAAAAACTGAGTGTGGTCTGATGGCCAAAAAGCCCATTTTTGCTCTCTACAGACCACAGAACCTTCTTTCAGTTGACTTCAGTGTTTCCCATGTGTGTGCT
This sequence comes from Polypterus senegalus, assembly GCF_016835505.1. Classification (NCBI taxonomy): domain Eukaryota; kingdom Metazoa; phylum Chordata; class Cladistia; order Polypteriformes; family Polypteridae; genus Polypterus; species Polypterus senegalus. The sequence continues at coordinate 130,061,969 of NC_053156.1, read as the reverse complement.
GCTGAGATGTCTTATGTGTTTTTTTAAAGTGTCTTTCTTTCTCCCATAAAAATGCAATTGATAAAGCATCCTGACAACAGTTGTTGAAGGTACAATTTCTCCAATATTAACCACGGTAGATTGTATCTCCTTGTCTTGGTGGTCTCACTCACTAGTTTTCTTCTTGCACAATCATTCTATTTACTTGGACAGCCTGCTCCAGAGAGATTTATAGCTGTGCCATATATTTTCCATTTTTTAATGACTGATTTAACTGGCCTCCAAGGAATATTCAGTGACTTGGATATTTTCTTGCCTCCACCCCCTGCTTTTCAAAACCTTTTCACGGAGTTGCTTGGAGTGTTATTTTGGTCTTCATTGTGTAGGATCTGCCATAATACTGACTCACCTTCCACATATAGGTGCATTTCTACTACAGCCAATGGAAACCTCAGGCAGGTGATCTCCATTTTATTAATTATGTGACTTCTAATGCTAATTGGCTACACAAGAAACAATTAGGTGTGTCATATTAAAAGGGACAGATACTTATGTGATCAATTGTTTTTTTTTTTACATTTGTATTTAATTTCCATAATTTTTGCAGAGATCTGTTTTGATTTTGACATTAAGGGTTGTTTTTCTGTTGACCATTGTCAAAAAAGACAGAATTAAAAAACAGACAGACAGACAGAAGACATGTAGATAGATAGATAGATAGATAGATAGATAGATAGATAGATAGATAGATAGATAGATAGATAGATAGATAGATAGATGAGACTTGTTTTTCCAGCACAATCTACACATGTTTGATCAGATTGAGATCTGGGGATTTTGGTTGCCAAATCAGCACCCTGAACCCTCTGTCATGTTTGTCAAACCATTCCTGAACATTTTTTGCACTGCGGCAGGGCACATTATCCTGCTGAAAGCGACCACTGGCATCAGGGAATACCGTTGCAATGAAGGGGTGTATGTGGTCTTTAACAATCTTTAAGTTGGAGGAATGTGTCAAAGTAACATCCACATGAATGCCAGGACCCAAGGTTGTTGTGGCAGAAAAACGCTGCTCAAAGAAGACACTCAGTGACCTCAGGATGAGCAGGGCGAATCAAGCTTTATTGAGTGATGTACACATGAACTCAATTCAAATGAAATGGGCATACAAGGATGGGCAAATCATATTTTCATTACGGTTCTTATCAAAGAACCCATTACTCATCCTCATCTGACTCCCAATCATCTTGTAGCTTTGGACCTGCCTCCAATTAGTTCCACCAATGTTTCCAGCCCAATGATAATAGTGCTTTGTCCTGTTCATAATGCTCACTTGGCAGGTCTTCACCACTACCTAATGCCCATCACCTAACTGAAACTTTCCAACATTAGTCCTTACCATGTGCAGGTGTCTGAGACCTGTTTGTCAAACGATTCCCACCAGCAACTTGGAATCAGGCGGACCCACACATAAGATGAAATAGCAAGCGGCAAGTGTGGCTAGGGTAAGGGATATATGGCCCTCACTACCCTGCGATCAGTTTCAGGTAAGTGGTGGAAAAATGAATGAATGCTGTCTTCTGGTTTTCCGCTCAAATGAATAGTTTCTTGTTGCACAAACACCCCTCAAGGCTAGAGGTCTAGGAGGCTGCATCTCTAAGACAATGACACTGTTTCTTATAAAACACACTTCCTTGGCTTGTCATCACTTCATTTTAGTGTCCAGGCAGGCAGACAGGGAGGCAGAGGCCCAGCCACTGCAAGTAACCACTTTTCTTAAAACAATGGCCTGCTTAGCCCTCTCAAAGTACACAGTGTCCTTGACTGAAGTTTTTAAGCTCGGCAACAAGATATTGGTGGTTTGCAGCTGCAAAGAGAAAAATAATTAAATATGCAGATGCAGGCTTTTTAACCCTTACTATACTAGCATGCACTAAGACAATTTGAATATATGCAAATCATCAACTTTTAAGAATATACTTTTCTATACGGTTTCTCAGAAGAACATCACATTGCCTCAGCCAGCATGCTTTTTTCACATAGTGCATCCTGCTGCCATCTCTTCTCCAGGTAAATGACACACACACACCACATTATCTAAAAGAAAACGTGACGGACCAGACCAGGCCACTATCTTCCATTGGTCCATAGTTGAGTTCTGATGCTCACGTGCCATCCTAGGCACTTTCGGTGGTGTACAGGGGTCAGCATGGGCACTCTGACCCGTGTGTGGCTACACTGCCCCATATGCAGCAAGCTGTGATGCACTGTGTGTTCTAACACATTTCACACAAGGCCAGCATTTAGTTTTTCAGTAATTTGTGTAAAAGTAGCTCTTCTGTGAAGTCATATCTGATGGTCTACCCTTTGTTTAATGAATCTTGAGCAACCATGACCCTGTCTTTGGACAACTCTTTGTAGGTTTCAACCACCGCATACTGGGATCACCCCATAAGACCTGCCATTTTGGAGATGCTCTGACCGAGTTGACTATCCATCACAATGTGGTCATTGTTGTGCCGTTCCTTATACTTCTCCATTTTTTACAGCATCCAACACATCACCTTAAATAACTTACTGTTTCCTTGCTGCCTAATGTATCCCACCCTTTGACAGGTACCAATGTAAAGAGACAACTAATGTTATTCACTTTACCTGTCAGTGGTTTTAATTCTGCGGATGTGAGTGTTATTTTACTTGCTGAGAACTTTTTTATGGATTTAAAAAAAATATATTATACACTGCTGCATTCAGGGGTGGGAGTGGATGCTTTAACATTTTACATGGTCAGGTAACCAAACAAAGAAACTGGAATTCTCAGAAAACTAGAAGACAGCATTCATTTATTTTTTCACCACTTACTTGAAACTGGATGGCGGGGCAGTGAGGGCCACACATCCCTTTCCCTAGCCACACTTGATAACTCATACTGTGGTATCCCAAGGTGTTCCTAGGTCATCTGGGAGATACAATCTTACAAAGCCCTGGGATTTTCCTGGAGTTTCCTCCCAGCTGATCAAGCCCATAAATCCTCCACATGGAGGTGTCCAGGGAGCTTCTGTATCAGATGACCAAAACACCTGAATTGGCTCCTCTCAATGCGGAGGGTCAATGGCAGGAGCAAAATAGAATTCTCAGTACCCACTATAAGATTTTGGGTGGCCTAAAACTGACCTTGACTTTAGGTATGTATTTCAGTTACATTTCATTATTGTGTGTTAATTATTAGATACATTTATACTCATCAACGAGTTCTCTTAATACACAGTGAGAGAACTTGATATACACACACAGATACATAGAAGCATCTCCTCTAACACTTTGTATTGACTTTTTCTTTCCCAAATGTATAAAGGACATTTAAAGGTAACTCCACTGACTGAGGGTTCCTCCATACTGTATGTCAAACACTACTACAACATCTTTGTCAAAATTTGTCCCTGAGATAACGTCCATGAACAGCCAAACGCCAGGGCTGTAGAGTGTAATGACATTGATTTGAATTCCACCCTGACGTACAATTAGTGAAGGTTCCTGTCTGAATCTTGACTCTAGCAGCAGCTGAGACAAACCTAATGGTTTATTTGTTTAACTCCATTACTTACAAATGTGCAAATGAGATTGTTAAAAATGAGTCATATTAGCTTTGCTTTTTGTTATTCCTGTTGCTTTTAGAAGGTATGTGTTTATGCGCCAAAGTTGTATTCTTTTTGTCTTTCACAATATTAAACCTCAACAACACTTGAATGTGCTGGTACAAACAGGAAACTTAAAAAAAATTCAAAGTGACCATTTTTGCTTTTAATGCTTAAACCACAATTGATGGTTGAGTGAAGCAATAAAAATGACAAATAGGAGGTAAAATTGAAGGAAATGGTTCAAATGTCAGGCGCCCTGTTAAGGCAGAACATAAGACTGGTGCACTCTGTTGCTGACAATGAGAACGACTATTTTAGTGTTTTTTCACATGTTTATGCTGTGGAAAGAGTTTAAACTGTGAACTCAAGTGAGATGTTTAATGGCTCTGCCAGAGAACTAAAAGAAAGTCTGTGGTCTGTTATAAAATGTTTAACAACTAAAGGGAAACAAAATGATAAGGGAAGGCGGCTAATGAACTGTAGCCTTAAATATGAGTTTCATAACTGCCATAGCATGTTTTCATAGCATAAAAAAAGCTACAAAGCAAATTAAACCAGAAACCTTTGGCTCCTTTCAGAGTGAAAGATAACCACACTTTGACCAGACCTGCTGACATACACATTATTCCAGTGGCCTGTTATTACCATATTTTGCAATGTCCTAAAATGATTTCCTCTTTACCAGCCATAAAACGCTTTGTTATTCATTTTCACATTTAGTACGGTCAACCATTCAATTTCACATGATCCATCAATGGTGAGACATCTATGACAAACTCTGGATGCAATACACACAAATGAAGTAGCGGTCTTTAAAGGACAAGATGAATGACTGTGTTTGACGTCATTTCAGCCATGGTCCTGCAAACTCTACCAAAGTATTATTGGCAAAACATTTTATACAGGGTTGTGAAAAATAAATAAATGCACACCTTTGGAGTTTCGGGATTAAAGGGGACTATCAGCCAGGGTTTGAATCCTTTGCCTAGTCTTGCTCTATTGTGGACTCTTTTTGTTCTTCTTGTGTCTGTGTGGATTTTCCTACTGTTACTCTGGTTTTGTTCACAAATGTAGCGGGTTTCAACATGTTATGCTATTTTTCAACCAAACTGTTACTTTTCAAAGTTCCATAAAATATATATTTATGCCATGAAATTAATAAGCCTATCAGCAGTATATAGCAACAAAATAAATGTCAACAACTAAAAAAATAAACAAAGCCCAAGTACCTTTAACCCATTTACTAAGGTTGTTCTGAACCATTAAAACAGAAAATCTACCCACAAACTTTACTGATATATTGTTACTACCAATAAACAGCAGATTATGAGGAAGTGTTGAACTACTGACATGTTTGGAGGTGGTGTGGTGGTGCAGTGGCTTACATCGATGCCTACTTGATCCAGTGTTCTAGGTTCAAACTGAGCACCAGGTCTCTGTCCACACGGAGCTCGTACAAATCTTTGATCACAGCAATGTACAGAAGGGCATGTGTCAGATCTTGCAGTAGGTGCAGTAAAGCAGCAAAATATCATGCCAGGTTCCACACCTGTTATTACAGTGGGCATAAGATCACCGAAACTGGAGGAAGACTGGTAAAATATTATTTAGTCTGTTCAACTTCTTTCTGTAATTAAGGATAGAAAAACTTTGACAAATGAGAGGAGTCTAGTCCGTTAGCCTTGTTTGTTTAGCTACGAGCTAAGCTGTCCTAACATCTCACCCAGATACTTCTTAAAGGTTGTCAAGGTTTCTTCTTCAACTACATGTCTTAGCAGTCTTTTTCTGGATTCCCACAACTATTTGAGGGCTAAATATTTTTTTTCCAAAAAACACAGTTTTCTGAAAACCACCTAAAGAAAGGGACTCACACATAAATCAACCTAAAATATCAGTTGCTGGGTGCTGTGACTGCCAATTCACAGTCTTTTGTGGCTCGAGATGCTCATGGGCGGCATGACGTCTGGCAGGAAAGCGTGGCAGGCTGGCTGCCAGGCTGTCTTCACAGTGCAAAGCAATCCGGTTTGTACCTCACTGTCATTATGAGTGGCGGTCTTCATCCACACAAACATGTTCGGGACCACGATTAGCTGGAGATCGATCAGCTGAGCTGATGCCTGTACCTCACTTTTGTTTTCGATCTCGATCTCCAGATCACTTGCATCAGAATTGGAGTCCAACAGGTTAGAGTCCAATTCATCGATAATGTACAAAACGTCGGCCATGGAGTATTTCGCTTTGTGCGTTTGCTTCGATTCCTTGCCAGATGTCGATGCCATTTTTGTGGTTGTTCACTCTTCACTACTCCCGCAAGTGCAGGAATCTCAGTTAAACCAACGAAGCTAACTTTCCTTCTAGCAAAGACAGTCGAACTAAAATGTAACAGCGAGTTTTGTCAACATATGCAGATTGCTTACTGCTCTCCAGCCTTCCTGCTGACAAAAGTCGACATCCGCCCTGAAAGAGTTAATGTCCACTGGTGTCCTTCTGTGATTCTCTGTTATGATGAAACAATTCTGCTGGATCTACTTTATATCAATGCCTTTGAAAATTCGGAAGAGCTGGATTAGGTCTCCATGCAGTCTTCAGTGCTTGAGACTAAACTGGCTTAATTCTTACAACATGTCCCTAAGTCCTCAGTTGCTCTCTCCTGCACAGCTTCAAGTGCTGCTATGTATTTCTTGTAACGTGGTGACCAGAACTGCACACAATACTCCAGTCTCATTAGTACGTTATATAGCCTGAAAATAATGTCCCTTGAATTATATTGAACAGTTTTGACAAAATATAACCTAACATTTTATTTGCCTTTTCAATTGTTTCTGTGCATTGTCATATGATACAAATTTTGTGTCTTTGCTTTGTGTGTTTGCTTCCTTTAGGACAGAATTTATAATTATTGTTTCTTTTCTTCACATGTAGCATTTTGCACTTTTCTACATTAAACTGCAATCCAAGTGTTCACCCAGTTTCAAAGTTTCCCCTAGTCTTCCTGAAATGTTTTTGCTTCATCCTCAGTGTCTGCCAATCCTCCAATTTTAGTAACAATATAATAATCTGCAAATTTCACAAGCTTATTAAGTATACCGAAATCTTTGTCATTAACATAAATCTAAAAAAGTAATGGTGCAAAGACAGATCCCTGAGGCATTCCACTGATAACGTAACTCAAAATGGAACACTCAGGGGGTGAAGTAGAAATGCGGCTTAAACAGTCAGTCAGTTATTGTCCAACCTGCTATATCCTAAGACAGAGTCACTGCCAACACAGATCGCAAAGGGCGGGAACAAACCCTGGGCAGGGCACACACCTATACCAAGCACACACTAGAGACAATTTAGGATTGCCAATGCACCTAACCTGCATGTCTTTGGACTGTGGGAGGAAAGTGGAGCACTCAGAGGAAACCCACGCAGACATGGGGAGAACATATGAACTCCACGCAGGGAGAAGCTGGGAAGCGAACCCAGGTCTACTTACTGCAAGGCAGCAGCGCTACAACTGTGCCACCATTGTGGCTTAAACAGCAGGAGTCTATTGATCCATCTCACCATGTGTTAAGGCCGGAAGTGGCAGTGTCATGGTGTAGGAAATGTTTCTGACCCACATTAGATCTGCTTTTTACCAACTGATCATCATCTGACTGCTACAGCAAGCCTAAGCATTTTGGATGACCATATGCATTTTTTATGGCCGTAATCTTCCCATTTTCAAATAAACAACTTCCAGGAGGCTTTCACAAACCACATATCATCACAGGCTACTTCCATGAACATGACAGTGACTTCACTTTATAAAAATGGGAATCCTAATACAGCACCTTCAGGATGAGGAGGATCACAGCATGCTTTTTCAGGAACTGTTATTCAGAGTCAACATGGCACCTCGTAGAATATATGCCTCAAAAGATTTAGAGTGCCCTGGAGGCAAACTTTGGGTCTGACCTAATGCTAGACAAGTGTACTAAATAAAGTGGCCACATGATGCTTAGCACCACAACCTCCCATCTTATGTTCTAGTCACTGCATACTATATTATACTTTCCTTCTCTATATACTGTAAATTTTTTTTAAACATTCTGGTTAGATCAAAAGGAAACTCTAAACTGGGCTGATGTGAAATGGACTAGTGTCTCATCCAGGAAAGGTTCCTGCCTTGTGTCTGGTGGGAGAGGCTTTAATGGAATTTGTTGGCTAAGAAAATGGATGCATACTGCAGCATTATACAGCAAATCTGTGCTGAACTCTCTTATCTATCCACTGAAAAGGCCATTTTATAATTAAAAAAAATGAAAAGAATGGGAAAAAATAGTGTGAGCCTGCCGAGCTGTCCACTCTGGGTGTCCCAATTTCCTACCCAGACTCAAAGTCTAAGCTCTTGGGAACTGAAAGGCAGGAAAGAAAGAAAACTCTGTTAAGCAGTATCTACCTTGAGAGGCTTGGAGTAAACTTTGATGCTGAAACGATGCCAAGAAATGCACAATCAACCATATGCAAGGTGCAGACTGCTAGTCAGATGGACTGAGATTAAACTGATTTGCCTAGCAACTAAAAATCACAAGGACATGTGAAGCTTTTATCCAGTTTGTTAGATTTTTCATCCACAAAGATCATCTAGCAGAAGCACAATGAAAAATGTGAAGAAGTGTAAAATCTAGTGATCCATATACTGTAAGCTTGTTTTTTTCTCTTTGCTCTTTACCTTTTCCAGTCTTAATCTAAATTCTGAGTGGAAACGCTTACCTTTCAAATTATAATGTTTGCTTAAGTGGGTGGCACAGTGGCACAGTGATTAGTGCTGGGGTCTCTCCTCTATGGATTTGATTCCCAGAAATCTGACACTGTGTTGTTTGCACATTCTCCTCACATGTTTGCAGTTTACTCCCACATTTAGGTAGACTGGCGATTTTAAACTGGCCAATCAGTGTGTGGGTGTGTTAGCGTACCCTGCAGTGGGGTGATGTCCTGTCTACGGCTGGCTTCTGCCATGTATCTGATGCTGACACGAAGGTCTTGTCAGTGCCTGTCACAGAATTTAAAATTGGATGCTTCCTTTTTCCTTTAGCCCATGCTTATTTGGAGGAATGTTCTTTTTTTCCTGCTGCTAAAATGTCACATTCTAAAAGGGCACTGGGGAAGCAGGGCCAGGCATTGTAAAATATCCACTGCAAAAACAAGTCTCATTCAAAGCTGAATTCAGGAGGAGCCTTGAACAAGAGCTACAGTGTGGTAGTCTTTGTTGAAGTACTTCGAAAACACAGTGCTTCACTCTAAATACCGTTGCTGAACACAAACACTGAAGATGATTGCTTTCAAACTCTCCAGTTAAAACACATAAATAAACAGAGAATATAAATTGAAGCTCCGGTAGCTCACTGGCATTTAGTATTCCCACACTGTGAACTAAAAGTGGGGATGCTGCAACAAAAGTCATAGTTTAAGATTTCACTAAGCACAAGTCCTTTGGATTACTTGGAACAATGCTGATGTTTTGATGCACATCCAACTTTGACAAAACACTTCAAACTTACACAGAGAAAAACTTCAGACAGAAGAACATTTTCACAACAGTAATGACACTGCCCTGAACGGGGACCTGACCTTTTGTACTTTTTATTTTAGCATTCAAAATACTTGGATCATTATGATGTAATATGGTGATTTTATCGTGCACTTCTTTAGGTAAACTGCTAGGCTGTGCAATAGACAGCAACTCATCCAGGGTTGGTTCTTGCTTTGTGTTGGAATAGTCTGCGGCCTTCCATGAACCTGAGCTATAGTAAGCAGATCTGAGGACATTAGCTTATGCTATTTGCTAATACTAAGCAGAGCTCTTGCTTTTTGTGAACTTTACTGTTCTTTCACAGTATTTAATGCACCTGGCTTAGATTAAAGAAAACACAGAGACCTAAATAGGTCCATGAAAAAATGAAAAACTGATATTTTAACATCTACCTACATCTAGAGGGTCAAGGCGGCTTACTTATTTGATCAAATACAGGCATCTCAGTGGCAAAATGGTTAGCACTGCAATTTCATAAACAGCACATAATGGCAATAAATGTCTCAACAAATAGCTTAAAAAAAGCATTAAAGCCTTTGCATTCAGAAATGAATTCATTGGTGGGAGGTCCTGCAAGAGTCAAGCCTGCAACTTAAGAATGAATTTATAAAGGGAAAGACTTTGTGGCCATACCATTGCCAGATAATGAAAATGGAGTGTGATCAGTCACAATATGCTAAGCAGTGCTCGAAGTGGACATACACAAGTGACAGTAACCCCACATGTTACACTGAGGTATTAACCTGAAGAGTGAGGGAAGTGGGCAATTTCCCTATTACAAATTCAAGCACCACTATTTAAGACTCATAACTCCTCCTTGGAGTTAGCAGTATCATGCTCAAAGCATAGAGGTCAGTTTTCAGTGCCATGAACAGGGGCTGGGGTTCTATGAAGTGGAATGGATAACCAAGATGAAAGCGAGTACACATCTAAGAGTACTGGTAGCCAACAGCAAAAAACTGCACTTGCTAACAAATTTAGCTCTGCTTCGTTCATTAACTTCGCCGAAATTTCTCTTTTTCGTTTTAAAATGTGATCATCTCTCTTTTTCACCATCTAGTCTTCAGTTGTCCATCCACCCTATTGGCTAGTGATGCTCATCGTGTAGCCTGCCAATCACTTCTACTCCAATCACAACGAAATCCTTCACTTGCATATATTTGCATTGCAGCCCAGAGAAAACAAATTAGCATAATATTATTAAATATCGACAAATAAAACAACGCATGATGGTTAATTTTCTTTCTCTCTAATGTCACCAAATTTTTATCAAATCCATCAAGGCATTTTTAGATTTTGGATTATTTAGTTCTAATGGGGGTGGGGGTGGTTTATTCCCCCCGAAATACTGATATATCGAAATTTCCTTTCTTAGCAAATACCTACTGACCTAGCTGTACCATTGTGACAAATTTCAGTTTTATAATTAAACAATAAATATGTTTTTTGTTGATGAGTACCTGAGTCAGTCAGTCACATTTGCATTGTTTATCTACTCTACATATATAAAATCCTAAGACTAAAACTGCAACGATTTTGTGCAACAATATTATGTGACGTTTTTATGTCACTTTGTTGTCACGCTTTAAATCTGCCTTATTTTAAAACCTAAATGTAAATGTTTGCTATCATTGTTTTCGGAATTTATCGAACTTTAATGTGATGCTGTTAGATTTTGAGATTCTTATTCCATTTTTAAATTATAAAATAAAAAATCTGAAGAACTCACATCTCGCAAGACGGGACTTTGTGCCAAAAGATTTAACCACGCCCAGGGCCGGAAATAAAAGACAAAGAGTAAATGACAAAGACAGCTGCTGTACAGGCTTTTAAATGTTTGAAGAGCTGCACAAGATGCAGATCACGTAGCATGGCAGCAGCAGCACCAATCCAGCAGCTGATTGAGCAAATAGGAGGTAAAAAAAACTGTATGTGTTTCTCATTGTATCATCGTTTAAGAGGGGGTTTCGGAGGAGCGACCTCATCTCCTTGGGGTGCATTCAGCTACCCTCTTCACAACATGAGCGGCAGACACACAAAGTGGCTGGACTATAGCACAGGACAAGAGGGTTGGCGAGCGAAGCGAGCAGGGGGTAAGGCCCCTAGTACAGTATATATAGATCGGAAACACTTTAGTTTAGGCACTATGAAAATGTATTATTTACCCATACACTGTCATGTCACTTAATATTAACAAAGGCATGTTTTGGTTTCATTAAAACAAAGCATCAATAATTAGTTATAACTGATCTCTGTGCAGTGTTGTAGTTTGATGGCACAAATAGTTCACAACTCCATGCGTCTGATAAACACTACTTCCGCCTTTTTGAATACTGAAGAATGGTTGCAGTGGACTTGGGCCATCAGCTGGTATGATATTCAATGTTAGAAGACTGATATATTATTTTTACATAATCTAGTCAATGGACTTAGCAGCCACCTTTTTAATTTATTTGTACTTCCTATAGAATAAACAGAACCAAATGATACGTATTGAAAGGAGAGGTTCGGTGCCTCACAGGGCTGGAGACTACTCATAATGTATTTAGATTTAGCATTTTCCCTCCATATCACTGTTTTTTATTCCCCTCCCCAACCCAAGATGTGCCAGTGAGGCTAACTGTCGATTCTAATTTGACCCAGTGTGCAGCAGTGTGTCCTGTGATGGACATATGTCCTATCCATGGACAGTCCCTGCATTGGGCCAGGTTTGCAGGAAAGGCTCAACCTTCTGACTATTGAGTCGATTGAGAAAATGGATGGTGGAATAAATCAAATAAGGATAATTTTTTAATTATGTCCTGAGTGTTTAACAATAATAATAGAACGTTAACACCAATTAAATGACACATCATTTCATTGCACAGGGTGTTCCCATCCTGCTAGCCTCAGTAACACATTTGGGATCTGACACAACATTCTGGCCTGTAAGTGCATGATACTGAAAGGTACAGTGAAAAGGACATGTCTTTACATTTAATAAAATGTTGATACATTTCTTGGAGCCCACAATCCCCTGTATATGCAATTTCCAGAATTTCCTGTCTTAAAATGAAGTATGGCGACAGGCAGGTTTGCTTTACTTATACTGGAATTCAGACAATTGGATTAACTTCATCTCTTCATCTCTCCTCTGACCCTTAAGGCAGTCTTGAACTCTGCAGGCAGATCTGCCGCATTTGGGCCTAAGTAAGTACGCTTACCTCTAATTTCCTGGAATGTGTTTTGATTTAATGTTTTTATCTCACACTAATGAACAGGAAAAACTGCTTGTTTGGTTAGTCTGTATTTGGTCAGGTTTGTGGGTGCACTTTTTTTACTTTTAACATTTTTCTTCCATTACTGTTTATTTGTGTGCTGTTCCCAGTTTTCTCCTAGTCTATCTAGCATCTGTGTGCAAATTACTAATGCTCTCCGACTGGTAACCCTACACAGCTCACCCTTCACTTCAGGAATACTCTTTACATTTCTGCAAATACCTGTACAGAATACTCTTTTATTGTGTAGAGCTATTGATTCATCTATTTCTCAACCCAATTTGTCCATTATTTGAATATGGGGATCCAGATTGTATTCTGGCAATAATGGCCGTAAGGCAGGAGGAAACTTCAAATGCATATCAGGATATTGCAGCACACACCAACTCTCACTCACAGTAGGCCAATTTAGAGATACCTAACCCACGCAGCTCTGTAGTGTGGGCTGAAAACACAGTGCCAGTGGAAAAGTCACATGAACACTGGGTAGATGTTCAACTTTGACTAAACTGAACTCTAGTCCTGGTGCTACAAGACAGCATTGCTAAATGGTATATGCTTGAGTTGGCATTTTACTTGAGAAAGTTACTGCAAGAAAAGGATATACAAAATACTGTAATGTACCAGTCATCCAAATGTGGGGCATTGCACCAGTTATTTTTGCTGTATGAATTATGTGCTTCTCTATCCAGCCTTCGATGCACATATTCGGATTTGCATAAACAGATTTGGGCTAATTTATCTTTTGCAATAGTCCCCACTCTTCTACTTACCATTCTACTTCAGAGACAAGTGATGTGCACAGTATCAAAGAAATCTTGTAAATATTTAAAACCATCACCAACCCACATATTCAAATGGCTACATTAAGTGCCAAAGGAATACATTGTGGCATGGTCATACCCCGTAATAATAATAATAATAATAATAATAATAATAATAATAATAATAATAAGGGTCTTATAGAAATTAAATAATGTAAATATCAGTTGGTTTGGTTGCTGGCTTTCTGATTCCATTGATCACCAGAGACATTGACTGTACCACAATTGCTTTTCAAATTGTCCGTTCTGTTAATCCTGGGACTTTCTCTAGTTGCCTCATCTTCTACGAAGGATCTAAAAAGGATACACTATGATATTCTGATATATGTTCAACCCAACTTAACCGACATTTTCTCTCCTTTATCTCAAGCGGCCAAGATCTTGTCTGTTTGTATTGTTTATTTCAGTTCTCTTTCTGGCAAGTATTCTTCTTAATTTCTTCATTTGGAAGAAGCTGAGTTTACCATAGCAATTCTCAATGTAAGTCCAGGCCTCAACTCCACAGAGAAATGTTGAGAGGATGTTGATGCTATATACCACCTTTTTTGTTTAAAGGCTCACACAATTTTGAATACCCAGTAGTTTTCTCAGTTGGGTGTACCTGAAAGACCCAAGACCCACCTTGTACTCTGCTGACAAACACATTTCACCTACCAGTTTAACCAGACACACAAAATTAGTTATTCTTTCTAGCTCTAAATTCTCTCCTTTACTTGATAATTCTATCTTTGATATTGTCCTATCACTGCTGTTGTCAGAAGTGACTAGATATTTTGTTTTACAGACCCTTACCAATACACCTTTTTTCCCATATATTTCTCAAAATGGTCAACATCTCATTCAGTGGCTCTCTGTTCTGGCAGACAAGAACAAACTTCTCAGCATACATAAGATCTATAATATACCCAATGCCCTCAACTAGATCTCTTCTGCACTTTCTTCTATTTGTAATCACTTAGCTGATGCTTATTCCACATTTCTTGCAGTCTATAGATATTTTAACCTGATTTGACGACCCATTCAATGATGATGTTGAAGAATTAAGGTGATAGTATGCACTCTTCCCTCAGCCTAGTTTTCACCTCAAAGCCCTGTTGTTTTGCCTTTAACTCAGACTGCCGCCTGTGTGTTTTCATAGAGCACTTGAAGCAAATAATTGATCTTCAATGACACAGCATACTCAGTACTTTCCTCGTATTTTGTCTATTCACTTTGTCTAATATACTACCACTTTTGTAATGTTATGATGTCATATGCAACTTTAAGAAACAACACATTAAGCAACATACGAGGTGTGATCAAAAAGTATGGTGAATGTTGATGCAGAGCACCATCCAAAAGTAAAGCAAAACAATTCAATGCAGGTTCTGACATGTCCATCCTAGAGCCGAGTTTGTCACAAGTTTCAGCTTGTTTGATACTGTCAGTCGTTTGTGAGCCACTGTTGAGTTCAAGTCTGTTTTTCAGGTTTGTCATTAATAATGGATAACGAGCAACACATTAACATGAAATTTTATTGCAAAAAGCTCAGGAAACCCATCAGATGTTAAAATCGGTTTATGGTGACACTGCACCGACAATTAAGGCTGTTTACAAGTGGTTTGATCGATTTCATAATGGATCTGACTCGGTTGAAGATGACAAAAGATCAGGACGTCCTTAAACATCAATAACTGAGGAAAATGTTGAAACGGTTTCATTCTTCATCATGACAACGCTCCTTGTCACACATTCCTTCTAATCTGGCAATTTCTGTTGAATAAAAACATTACATTGTGTCCGCATCCACCTTATTCACCAGATCTGACACCATGCGACTTTTAGTTATTCCCTAAATTGAAACCATGAAAGTCCAATGATTTCAATCCATTGAGGACATCCAGGCAGCCACAACAGGCCAACTAAAGACACTCTCGAAAGAAAATTTCCAGAACCGCTTTGCAAAGAGCGTTGGGATTACATTTGAAGTGGAGGAGAGTATATTGACGGTGACTAGTAGCTGTAAATCTTTTACTGTAATAAACGTTTCTTTTTTAAAACATTTACCATATTTTTTGATTACACCTCGTATTCTTGTTTTTAGTCATTTATATCATCCACCGCACAGTGAATATTTAATCAGCACCTCTTCCTCTTCAGTAACTAGATTGTGTTTGAGGAATTTTATTTTATCAGTTATCTTTACAAGTCTGGTTATTATGATGTTCATAAACTACTTTCCAACCAGCTTTTCCAACCACACTCAATACACTTAATCCACACCAACTATCACACATGTTGATGTCTCTTTTCTTATGTAGGGGAATAGTAATGGCCCTTCTTCAGTTTTCTTGTACTTTGTCAGTATGCCAAACACTGAGAACCATTTTATGTATACCCATTTTACCAGGTACTACGGCCACTTTTTAGGCTATGATGTCCTTTGTTAACCATGTGTCTCCGTTTCTTTTTTGGTACCACATACCTTAACCACTGTTTAATAAACTGAAGACTTTATTCCATTCATCAATGGTGTCTTGCAGTTTGTCAACTAAATTTTCTAATCGATTTCCTAACTTATGGAGTATGGCCTATACTAAAGGTGAAGACAGAACTATGTCCAGACCTTACTCCATAAGTTAGTTTGATTTAGAACTAAATATGAGTTTTTCCTCTGGGTTTTCTCCACAAAGTTTCAAAAATTTTGAGCATAACTGGAAACAAGGGAAAGCAGTAAGATGTTAAACTGATAAAAGAATGATGTTATGTATGTTCTGGTTTATTATGATGCCAGAGACTGGCAATGTACAGTGCTGCACATTGATCAGACACGAAAGTAAGAATTTCACTGCACACTCTACATGTCACATTGCTACTACAACTATTACTATCACCATGTCACTACAACATCATTGCATGTTTCTTTATTAAGTCAAATGTTTAACTGACAAGTACAAAACAAAACAAAACATCAAAGAAGACTTTTTTCAGTAACCCTGCTCTCTTTTACTAGCACAATATCTGGTTTTACTTTATCAAAGTCAACAAATGTTAGGTTCCCTTTCTTCATATCTCATTTTCACAGTTAATATTTACCTTTTTGACCTAGTGCTTTATAAAGTGCATATGCAAAATGGGTGAAATATTTGTCCTTTAATACATTGCCATTATCAGTATACAGTAAATGGCTGTACTTTATCCATAAAGCACTTTGTAGAAATTATGAAAGAACTATCTTTTTTCTGACTGTAATTGTTACAATCCAGAGTTATGGTTGCCCACAGTTTTGAGGAGTGTGAGAATATATTGTACCAGGAACGAGAATGGGATGGGAGGCCTGTCTGTCAATAGCAAAGGCTTTATATACAGTGGTGTTTCTGCACTAAAGGTCAATTGGCATGGCCCTGTAAGATGTGCGCAAAATATGTAATTGGTCTCCTTCTGTAATTTATTATTAAAATGCTTGTAACAACCCTCAGCTTTGTTTTCTTAATTATTTTCCTTCCAATTTTCCAACATATTCCTAAAGAATTTTTAGCTTTTGCAATATGTGAAATTGCCTTTGTGTTGGGTGCTGCAAGCCTGTGTTTTTTCTTAATGGAGCTAGCTCTGTTGGCACTGCAGTGTTCTAGGTTTACTCTTGGGAATCTTCCCATTTTAGCAATGTGGCTTAAAGGATATAAACCATTTATTCTTTTGAAGGTTGCAAATGAGCAGCAGGAATGCATCAAGCGCAAGACATTATGCTGAAGAGGTTGAGCAACATCCTGATCTTCCTCCATCATTAAGAAGGTCTACTTGATGGTACTAAATTTGATGTTTGCAGATGACACTGTGATCTGTAGCGAGAGTAGGGAGCAGGTCAAGGAGACACTGGAAAGGTGGAAATCTGTTCTAAGGGAGGAGAGGAATGAAGGTCAGTAGGACTAAGATAGAACATGTGTGAATGAGAGGGAGATCAGAGGAATGGTGAGGATGCAGGGAGTAGAGTTGCTGAAGATGGGGTGGTTTCAAATATTTGGGATCAACAGTAGAGAGTAATGGAGAGTGTGGAAGAGAGGTGAAGAAGAGGGTGCAGGCAGGGTGGAGTGGGAGAAGAAGAGTGTCAGAAGTGATTTGTAACAGACGGGTACCAGCAAGAGTGAAAGGGAAGATCTACAGGACAGCTATGTCATATGGGCTGGAGACAGTGGCACTGACCAAGAAACTGAAAACAGAGCTGGAAGTGGCAGAGTTAAAGATATTAAGATTTGCTTTGGGTGAGATAAGGATGGACAGGATTAGAAATGAGGACATTAGAGGGTCAGCTCAGGTTGGACCATTAAGATACAAATTCAGAGAGGAGAGATTGTGTTGGTTTGGACATGTGCAGAGGAGAGATGCTGAGTATATTGGGAGAAGGATGCTAAGGATAGATCTGCCAGACAAGAGGAAGAGAGGAAGGCCTAAGAGAAGGTTTATGGATTTGATGAGAGAGGACATGCAGGTGATGGGTGTGACAAGATGCAGAGGACAGGAAGATATGGAATAAGATGATCCACTGTGGCAATCCCTAACATTAGCAGTTGAAAGAAGAAGAAGAAGAAAAAAAAATAATGGACCAGTCACTCAAAGCCACTATATTGCCTGTACTCGTATAATAGCACATGAACTGTATTCTGTTTCTTTGAGGTTTTTGTGTTTGTTCTGTAAATTTAATTCTCTAGCTTTCCATCCATCTATTTTCCTAACCTGTCCATCCAGGGCAGGGTCATAAGGCAGCATTGTCCATATTTAAAAGAACTGAAAGAAAGAGGATGACACATGGGTACACTTTGGCCCACAGACGAGCAGAGAAGAGAAACGGCTGTTGATACATCAAGCAATATCTGCCTATTAATGTCCATTAATTTAATATCATGTAACGGTTTTCCATAGAGAAGTATTTTTTGACACCTGGTTGTACCACTTGTTTTGGCAATGTGCATACTACCTGCATTTTAAAGTCTATTTGGATACACTCAGAGCTTCGCTCTGGTGACCCTTAGCCTAGATTGGCTTCTGTAGCGGCTCTGGAGTCTGATGGCAAATAAAATTGATATGAACAAGAAATCACTGCTGTGCCTGAAGCACCTATAATGAAAGGATTAATTCTGTGATGGACAAACATAATTTAATGAAGGGATAAACGTCACTCTGCTGTGTTTTTTCAATAAACCAGCCTGGTTGTCATGACTGAATTTCCATCTGCTCCGTCCTTCCTTGTTAAAACAGAAATAAAGTCTCTGGATTTGCAGCCATAGTCTAGAATAGGGTTATTCAATTTAAACCCAAAAATATAGCTGGGCTAGACATTTTCAGTGGCTGGTAAGTAACACAAATTAATGTATTAAAAACAAGTAATGATTATTCATGGTTTCCCTTTTAAATTTGGTCACATCTGACAGTGCATACAAAAAGAATAAAAAAGCTATACCAGAACAGAATCTGAGGTAGTAGCAATACCTTTTCCCATTGTTGAAATAAAAAAACACATTTTGTTCATATCTGACACAGGCACATCTCAAAGTGCACAAAACCAAAATAGTGCACAATATTAGCAATAACATTTGTTTCTCTTTTGAAATAAAAAAAATATTTTGGTCATATAAGACCCCGGTACATCACAAAGTACATTTAGCAGAATAAGAAAGAACTATCTATGCTAACAAAGCTATCAGTGCACAAACCCATAACAAGCGATAACAGTAACTAACACACATGAATACAACATCTACGGTACACTGAGGGAACACAGGTTCATTTTAAAGCACCACATGTGTGATTAGCATGGCTTTGTTACACACCCAAGATTAAGTTTTAATGTTGGCTACATTTACCCTGCTGGTTTTCTTAGTAGGAGAACTGCCATTTTCTGCTCTGAATGAGATCAGTGACTTTTGGCTTGTAGATGTCAATGTAATCCAAAGGCATTGGTGATGAGTACTGTCAGCCAGGGAGCAACAAGAGCTGCTTTTTATTGAGTTCATGTGTGAAAAGCTTGATTCATATTTGTATGTTGATCCAAACATACTGAGCACGATGACTGCTATTTTCTTAACATTAGGGAACTGATGTACGTTGACTTCAGTCTAGAACTTCGCAGGCATATCAATGTAAAGCTCCTGTGCCATGGTTACAGATGACTGCACGTCAACAAAGTACGAGTATGAATTTCCTCTCATCAATGGATGGGACTACTACTTCCTTTGCTCTGGCGGATAAGTCCCCTTCTGTTGCAACAGTGAACAAGTCTCTGGCAAAACCCATCACCTCTGTGGGCAGAGCAAGTCTATGCAATCCACTAGCAATTTTTTTTTTCAGTCTCACAAAGAAATCTGTTATCAAATCTGTGATTTGTGCGAGGTGTGAGATATATTTATGCAATGTCAGAAAATGTAGCATTTGGTCTGTGCCCTAGTCAGTCTCAGTAGTTCCAGTTTCATTTAGAATGTGCACAATTGTTCAACAATTTCGATGACAATTTTGTTTCTGCCTTGTAGTCCCATATTTAGGTCATTCAGGTGTCGCTCAGAAAAAAGACATTGGCCTTGAAGTTGTTGTCCAGTATGCAATTCAAGTGTGTTTCTGCCTTTTGTTGTTTGCTGCTGCATAGGAAAGTTATGATCTTCTCTCTGAGATCACAGAAAAACTCCAGTGCTTCACCTTTGGACAGTCACCTGACATCACTGTGCAAAAGCAGGTCGTGGAGCTCAGGAGAAACTTCTAACAGCAGCATACAGAAAAAGTAAAGTTGGAGGCATGATGTGGAGTGAATAAAATTAATCGTAGCCATCACGCTTGTCTATTGTCGTTTTGAGCTGGAAACATTACTTGGGGATTTTTGTCTACATTGACATGATACCATCACGCAGTTGCTGCAGATCTGTCAGCTGAACATCCATGATGTGAATCTCCTGCTCCACCACATCCCATCTATTGGATTGAGATCTGGTGATTGTGGAGGATATTTAAGTACAGTGAACATACTGTCACGTTCAAGAAACCAGTTTGGGATGATCTGAGCTTTATGACATGGTGCATTATCCTGCTGAAGTAGCCATCAGAAGATGGATACACTATGGTCATGGACATGGTCAGCAACAATACTTAGGTAGGTGGTGGCATTTAAACGAGGCACAAGTGGTATTAAGTGGCGCAAAGTATGCAAAGAAAATGTTCCCCACATTTTGCCCAATGTCAGCCTGATTCCCAGAGGATTCAAAACTGTGACCATATTTAACCACTCTATACACTTATCTTGCACAAATAGAAAGTAACTTCATGCTAACGCTACCAACAGATTATGGTGACCAACTCTAACAATTAATAACAATTTCACTTTGCTAAGAAATAAACTCTAGGATCACCACAGGCATAAAGGATCCCAATCTGGTGTTTGAACCCTGCACCCATGTGGAACTTGTACATTCTTGTCACATCTCTATAGGTTTCAGAAATATGCAGGTTAGTTTAACTGGAAATTTCAAATTGGCTGTTGTACAGACACGTGTATGAGCGGACTCTGTTCAGGTCTGAATCCTTACTTGTATCCACTGCTAGAGGGATAGGGTCTGGACTTGGACGAAGCATTTCTGAGAATCAATATCTTTGTCATTTCCTCAAGTGCAAGCAAAGAAGATTACTATTTCATTGGAAAAGTATAATAAACTCATTAGAGAGAAGTTTTAACAGCTAACGCTTATATAAAAATTTAAAATTTAGATGAATCATATCATAGAGAAGTTTTAACAGCTAAGGCTTATATAAAAATTAAAAATTTAAATGAATCATATCATACCAAGATAGTCCGAGTCCTTAGAGGTCTTTTGAATAAAGATCATTGAAGACCATGCATCGGCAATGAGCTACAAAGTAAGCAATTCAACACTTTCATTAGCAATTTACCAGTCTACAGTATAATGGCTGGCCATCCCACCAAATTCAACTCACTTGCTGACAGAACAATACTCGTAAATTCTCAACAATCCTTGAGCTAAAATCTAAGGTCACCATTTGACAATTAATGTCAAGGTACACAAATCTATTAGAAAGAAAAAAACTTGGTCAGAATGGGTATTCAAGAAGGAAGAAGTCCTCTTGTTTCAAAAAGAGTGCTTTTTTCTACCTGTCTTCACTGCAAAGTGCTATATAAAAATAAACTGAAATAAATTGAGGAGAATTGTGTTTGAAAGGGGGTATGCTGACAATCCATCCTCTAAGAAACTGAATTTCTGTTTTATTACAACTAAGAAGGACAATCTTCTAGTGGCATTTTGTTAGGCTGGAACACCTAAATCTACTGACCTTGCTGAAATGTTGAGTGCTATTTCCATATATTTAAATATATTAAAAGTTTCTGCTCTGGGAGTCTACTTTCTTTCAAAAATCATTGCACGGTAATTTTAAAACCCCATTAAACTTCTGAAGCCTACATACATGTTAGTTTCTCTTGCCTGATTTTGTTGCTTTTCTAAAACGTCTAAAGTGGCTCTCTTTAAAAAGTTGATTAGATATGTTTTGGTTTGTCTCATGACATAATCAGAGTCCTCAGCAACTGTCAAGCTGTTCTCTCTGATGAGCTGCTGTAAAAGGTTGATCTGTCAGGGGTATAGGAAACATCAGAGCTGCTGACTGACACAGGACTAGAGCTGCAGGACGGTCTGGTTGAGTGCGTTTGATGTTAGCCATTCCCCACTGCTTGTGCAAGTAACACATGTACAATATGAAACTAATATATGAACAATTTAAAAGTCACCAGCCTCAGTGCATAGCTTCTGTGTGCAGATGACATCTTATTTTTCTTGGGTGTTGGCCTTACCAATCTCTCTCATATTTTGAAGATAATTTAATTTCTATGATTGTTACACTGATTATAACATAAACTGGTCAAAATCTACTCTCATATCCAAAATACTTATTGTAAACATTATTCCTTCCCTCTTCCCGTCTCTTTAGCTACCTCAATTAAGTACTAAAATACAGACGCTCCCCCTTGTTGCAAGATCCCATTACTCTTAATCCTCTGCCCGTTCTCAGTAGTGTGCGAGATTCAATGACTTCCTGGCTGCTTATGTCTCTGTCTTCCAAATCTATAATTATTACAGTAGAGTCTTGCTTATCCGACATAAACGGGCTGGCAGAACGTCGGTTAAGCGAAAATGTCGGATAATGGGAGGTGTTAAGAAAAAGCCTATTAAAAGTCAAATTATGTTATAATTTTACACATTACCTCGAAACCTTGGTTCATGAACGTCTCTGAACATGTACAAATCAGGTTATGACCAAAAAGTTCGCCAAACTTTTGCATCTGTTCACGACCACACACTAGGTAGAATGAGCCGGTTTCCCTTTCGGTTTGTGCGCGCCGATGATTTCCGCACGTGTTCAGTCTCTCCCTGTGCAGCAAGTGAGAAAGGGCGCGAGAGAGACACAGACAGACAGACGCACGCACGCACGTCCGTGAGAGAGACACAGGCGCATGCACACACAAGCGCGCGAGAGAGATTTAGGCAGGCGCACTCACACACGCGCGTGAGCGAGAGAGAGAGACAAAGCCAGGCGCACGCACACACACGCGCGCGCGCGACAGAGACACAGGTAGGCGCATGCACACACATGCACGAGAGAGACACAGGCAGGCGTACGCAGGCATGCACGCACACGAGAGAGAGAGAGAAAGAGAGAAAGAGAGACAGCCGCACACACACGCGAGTGAGAGAGACACAAGCAATAACACACGCAAGCGAGAGAGACACAGGGGCGCACACACACGCCAGAGAGGGCTGGCCACATAATCCACTGTAATCATGTTTTACAACAAAACAGAAAAATTTAACTGAAAAAATGAACTTAGCAACAAAAAATAGACTACACTCACGCTTGCAACTTGCAGTTCTTGTTGCTGATTGATGCGTTTTTTTTTTTTTTGTGGTGGGACGTCGGATAATACAGAATGTTGGATAAGCGAAGGTTGGATAAGCGAAACTCTACTGTATTACAAAAGTTAATGTTCTTCCCCACCTCAATTTTGTTAGTACAATGTTTACTCTCCACGTTAAGTATTGGTCTAATGTTAGGAAATGCTATCTAAATTCTTATTAATAAAAGATAACTGCAATTGAACACTCCATACTGATTTGCCACAAAGCTGAGGGTGGTGTCTCTGTGTCAGATCTTGAGCTACTGTATATCATTGGGATTATACACTGCATCTAATCTGGCAATGGATGCCCTATCATCAAAAACAGAGATCCTCTCTCAGAGTGTTAAGTGGTGTTAAGTAACATATCCCTGAGTTCTCCTTCCACTCCTTTTTCCTGTTAAGCTCAGGTCTTGATCCTCAAATATCACCAATCTAACCACATATGAGGTGAGACTGGGTTTGGGACTTTCCTGGAAAACCATCTGGAGGTTGGGTGGACGTGAATCATAGAATTATATCCCCTCCAACTGCTGACCATCTAGGTATATCCTGTGAATAGCCCAGTCAGTATTGCACAATAATCGCTATATGAGTTGCTGTGACAATATCGGGTGAAAAACAGTGAGACAAGACAACGCTCCCGCGCACAATGCTTTTTCCGTAAAGCAGTTTTTGACTAACAAAAACATTCCTGTTCTTGATCATCCTCCCTATTCACCCGATTTAGCTCCCTGTGATTTTTACTTGTTCCTGAAAATCAAAAATGACCTGAAGAGAACACGTTTTTGTTCAATGGATAAAGTGAAGACAGAAACGGCAAGCTTATTGAAGGCTTCCAGCACTGTTTCAATCAATGGAAGATATGTATGGAGCGGCGTAGAGATCAGAAGGGGGAGTATATAGAAGGTTGACAATGTTTAGAATGCTGTAATTCATCAATAACATTTTTTTTACCAATCCAGTTATTTTTGTGTCTCACCTCATATGCACAAGGAATATGGTATATGGTGTAGAACGATCTTAGTCTTACTTTTACCCTCATTTTCTACAACCTGGACCAACAGATTTGAGGAAATCCCATTATTTTCCAGACCTGTGCACATAAGAGTTTCCATATTTATGGTACTATGTTTCAGGAGTTAGGCCTTCAAACATTCAAATCACTAAATCTTCCTCTATCCCTTCCTCTCCCTTTGTCTTTAATTTATTAACAACTTTTAATCTGTTTTTAAAGCAAGTGGGTTTTCAAACTCATGTGGTTTTGCTTTCCACCCTCTGCATAAATTCTCATTTACACTATTTTCCTAGCTGGAAATTGGTGATGAATTTATATAGAATCTCATTATTGATTAAGTTGGTGTGGCAACAGGATCTCCTCTCTAGCTCCTCTATTTTATTTAGCTTAGTTTTAACATACAGATATCTCTTTGGTGTCAACAAACCCAAACTATCTGTTGATAATTTAAGTGTATTCTTCTTTTATATTCTACCACTGATAAGTGATACCAACTGAGGAATGATCACAACCCTACATGCCAATTCTGTTCCTGGAATACACTGGACACCATTATGTACTTTTCTGGGATTTACCGTTGAGTGTTTAGTTTGTGGTCTGATGTGTATAATGTTTTTGCATTCATCCCCTATCATAACATTCCCCTTATTCCTAACATTTTTCTACTTCTAGTTCTTTCTTTACTTTACTTCACCTTTACACAGTGGAGCACAGGCCTTTTGCCCTTAGGATAATTACTACAAAACTTGCTCTTGCCCTTCACTTGAAATCTACCAATAACCTTTCTCTTACTCCATATGCAAAATTTTCACTAATTGTTTTGCCTCTATTGGTAGGCTCAGTGGATGAGGATCTATGGAGCATCTAGTTCTTACATTTATAAGGGGCCTAATATGACACAGATAGTTCATGCTTGCATGCTCCTTGGTCTTTAGTAGTCCTAACCTTTAGCTTTTTACATCCTTGATGTGGTTGATGCAGTGCTTCATCTCACCCATCAGTCCAAACAGTAGTCATTTAGAACCTTGAACTGTGCAAGCTAGTTTGGGGTTATGGGTGAGCGCCAGGCAGATTGTTGGAATTTTACAACATGTAAAAATTGCTTTTTGGTTTCTTTAAAATATTAGATTTCTTACATCTAGTGTTGACATGATCCTTGCATTTTTAATCAACATCTTTTAACCCCGGTTACGCTCTGCATGAAATTAGTACACTGTTATTGTGAATTCCTCCTTTTCTACAGGAGTTTAAACTGGCACATGTATGGTATGCATACTTTTTAGTTATTTTGTTGTATTGAGAAGACATGCTAGTAAGAATTTTATTATACTATGTACACATGACAACAAAACTTGACTGATCTTGACTTGAACCCAGATCAAGGCTAGAAATTCAGAATGAGAACTAGCCCAGTGATATTACCCGTAAAGAGAGAATAACATTAAAAATGTCAACTTTACAGAAAACACAAAAAGAGTTTTATCAAAAGAAGGCTGTCAAAGATTAAAAAAATATAAATGATCATCTAGACTCAACCATCTCTGCAAAACTTAAAAAAGCAAGTGCAGCAGTGAGTGATTGTGTTCACTAAGTTCCTTTCTTTTCAATCCACACCTTGTGTACACATCTTCAGAACAGCGTGTCACTGTCCTTTGCATAAATCTGTACTTGAATTCCTCTCGGGTAAATAGTCATTTGCATCTTGACTGGCTGCCATCACAATAAAAAATTACTTCACAAATTTCAATGGAGATTCACTTTCTTTGCTTAATCATTTCTTGTAAACCTGGATTCTAAATGATCTGTCCTATATTTAATAGCAAGAAGAGAGGCTCTTGCAGACAAAGGAAGAACAACTTGAAAAGATTCCTTAATGATTAATCAAAGACATGTATTTTACTTCTGCGGTGGGCTGGCACCTTGCCCAGGATTTGTTCCTGCCTTGTGCCCTTTGTAGGCTGGGATTGGCTCCAGCAGACCCCCGTGACCCTGTGTTAGGATATAGCGGGTTGGACAATGACTGACTTTTACTTTGGTTAACTTTAAACTGACTCTGCCTTAGTAAGTTTGTGTGCTTGTGTGAATGAACCACACGTTGTACTTGTGCCCCATAAAGAGTTTGTTCCCACCTTGACCTAATGCTGCAAAGATTGACATAGCAGTGTGGCATTGCACCCATTTACCCAAAATTGGATAAGCAAGTTGAAAACCAATCAGTAATAATGTAAAACATCCTGAAAACATGATTTGACAATTTTATAATTTAAAAAAACCAAACCTCAAGTGGGTGTACAATAAGGTAGCTGTCTAGCCCAACAGGATTACTGCTGCACATTTTCATTACAGCTCAGGCACACAACATGCAGACTGAAGTGATGATGGTCATTGGTGGCTGAATTAGTTTATCGTGATGAATTTCGGGCCTCTGTTGATGCTCAGGCTCTACACAAGCCTATACTACTGAATTCTTGCACTAGTTCATTGTAAACTGACCTTACACTGTCAGGTTATAATTATTCTTACTTAACTAATCCAAATTTAAAGCAATGTAACAGACATAAGAGTCTACACATCAGATCACAGAGTTACAAATCATTCTGAGAACTGTGCAATAACAGCAACATTTGCAACTGTCAGCAGGCACTGTGTAGTCGTATGAATTACTCTGAATAAAAGGCTAATTAAGGTCTGGGCTGATTCAAAATGATCACTGTGATTTTCCTTCAACATCCCAAAAATGTAAAGGCGAGGTTAATGGGAGATTCCAAATTGGCCCAGTGCAAGTATGTAGATGCATGAGTGAGTCCTGCAGTGACTACCGGTGAGCCACTATGGTGCACATAATATCAAATAACTGCAAGTTAATAAAAAAAATCTGCATGGAAGTTGAAATTCAAAACTGGAATTTATAGCATGGTAACTTCCATAGTGCTCTTAAGCAAAAAAAGAAAGCAGGAGCCATTGTCATATAACATACTGTATACAAAGGAGTCATGCCATACTAACAGCCAAGTGGCAGTTGCTGAAAATTTAATCTTAGGAGAGTTGGCGCTACCACAAAGTCAGATAGGAAGCAGGAATGCAATTAGAAGCCTTCATTCTAATGTATTATCTGAAAGAGATGCAGACACTTGGCATCAGCTAGAGGCTGAAAAGCACACTCTGCTGCATTATTATGTATTCAAAGAAGAACATGGTCTGTGGTGAGGAAAATGCATGTAATCTTTCATTTCAAGTGTTTCAAGCAAATAGTATTTAATGGTTCGAGTGGCGCCTGCTGAATATCAGATAAACCCAAGAAAAGAGTGCATTGCTAATAGAACTCTTATCTTTTGGCATGATTGACTACAGCTTGTTATAAGATCAAATGCATAACCCAAAAACAGCTCTCAGAGGGATGTTGTTCTTTGATGGAAAAGACACCACACACCACACCACTGGGCCACTTTTTGGATCTCAAAAGCAGACGGATTCATCAGAAAATCTAAAATAAGTTTAACAATTCATTGAATGGAGTGTTATCTTGCTTCCCAAACTCGGAGATCATTACATAAAATATTTATATTATTCCTTTAAAAGACAAGTCTGTTTTCTTTTTATTACCGGGTTGCAGGAAGTCCCTAAAAGCCTTTATTCTCTTAGCACATTATTAAAAGGGAATAATAAACTATGCATTCTCACTATGGCTAACAGCAGATGGCAGACTTTGTATTCTTAATTATCAGGTTTGTAATTTACTTTTAATAAGGACTTACAAAATAGGGATAACTAATAAAAGACAGTTATTGACTCAGTATGTGTAATCATTGACAAGCAAAACTGCTTCAAAAATAAAAACATTTCAGAACAGACTTGAGAGAAAAATCTTACCCGGCACCTTACACCTTACTCATCCATATGTACAGGAATGAAAAGACTCCCAGGAAAAGTGAACACTTGGACTCTGCGTTAATTTGAGAAATAATGGCACATGTGCATATGATACTGAGTCTAGTTAACAACATGACAGCTGCTTACCTCCAATTATAGAATTGGTTGAATCAAAACTCTCAACGACAGTTTAGGAAACATTACCACACTAAGTGAAGAACTGCCTTGCAATGTCTGTTGCCATTGTTCAGTAGTATAACAAAATAACTCTTCAGAAATATAAATTGCCTCGGTCTTTAAATGCTGAATTAGTCCTTTCAAACTACTGATTACAACATATTTCCCTTGCCACTTTTTTCCATTAACATTTACCTTTTATCCCACATATTTCAGTTATTTTGGGGGTAAACAAAATATTTACTTTCACTATAGATAGTAATGAAATGTGTTTAAGAGACCAAGACAAGCAAAACCAAAACTGCGATACTTCAAATACTGCTTTAATTATCCCAGAGCAGTGAAACCTTATATGAATAACATCTCCTTCTGCAGCACAGGGTTATAACTGGTATGGGATTTCTGGCCCAAGGAAAAAAGTGTCCCCTGATGACCCAGATGACAAACTACTTAGCAGCAAACTGAATTTTAGATTGATACCTCCCATCCCATTCTTAGAGGTTATCACTGTTATTTAAAGCTACTGGGACTGAGTTTGATTCAAGGCCCACAGTTTTTGTGCAAAGATAACAAATTCTTTTGGTATTTGTGTGGGATTTCTACAAGCTGACAGCTCACTTTAAATTAACCAAGTCTACATTCATAGGAATTAGCTCTGGCAAAGCTGGGCTGCAAGGTGATCTATATGTTCAGAGGCCAGTCGGTCACAAGAAGTACACATTTACTCAGACTGGGTTAAAGAAACGTGTATGAAGAAATAAAAAGTATGAACAAATGGAGAACATTGAAATTCCATGGTAAATCTAGAGTAGACCAAGTATAATCAAAAAGTAGCCATGGGTCTATAACAATTATTCTCATAACACATTACCATAGGTAGTTGAGAAACAAAATGTTTACAATTAGTTTCAATCTTTGATCCAACTTACTTCAATGCAGGGTCAAGGATTTGCAAAACCATCCATCCATTCACCCATTAAGTGAACTTGTTAAATCAATTTATAGTGTCCTGGGGAGACCGAATATATCCCAGCACAACAGGAACCAACTATAGATGGCTGCTCGCCAGACACAGGGCATATTCATACACATCGTGCCAGTTCAGATTGCCAATTATTGTAACATTCATGTCTTTGGAATGGAAGGGTAAACCCAGAAAGATATGCAGAGAACTCCACATTGGCAGGGAATAAACCGGGATTCTTACTGAGTTCCTGGTGTTGTGAGACAGCAGAGCTGAACACCGTACCACCATGCTGCCTCCTGATTAAAATCCCTTAATCGTTATTATTTAATAGGTCTTTCAGACTAAAAAAGCTTAAGAAGATTCCATACAAACCAAATTAGAAAGCATATATAAAGAATTAACATAATTAACATGAACAGGTAAAATCAGTCAGCCAGTTTCAAATTTGTACATTACATAATATTAATGACTATCTGAATGCGCCCTTTCCTAATGACTCACTTGTTTGTTGCTTTAGCACTAGGTATTTTAGTAATAGCAGGCACACCTTTTTCAATTGGCCTTTGCAAGCTGGCATTTCTCAAAAGCTGTACGCTGTGAGAAATTACCTGAACTGTCAAATGTGGAAGCCCTTTCTGTGTCTTGCAGGTGTACTCAAAATTTAAGGCCATACAGGAATGTGCTACTGAAGTAGGTACCTCTCTGACTCTATGAAAAAAATATATATATATATATGCAACACGGTGGTGCAGTGGGTAGCGCTGCTGCCTCGCAGTTAGGAGACCTGGGTTCACTTCCCGGGTCCTCCCTGCATAGAGTTTGCATGTTCTCCCCGTGTCTGCGTGGGTTTCCTCCAGGTGCTCCGATTTCTCCCCACAGTCCAAAGACATGCAGGTTAGGTGCACTGGCGATCCTAAATTGTCCCTGTGTGTGTGTGGGTTTGTGTGCGTGCCCTTCCGTGTGCTGGTGCCCTGCCCGGTGTTTGTTTCCTGCCTTGCACCCTGTGTTGGCTGGGATTGGCTCCAGCAAACCCCGGTAACTCTGTAGTTAGGATATAGTGGGTTGGATGATGGATGGATATATATATATATATGTGTGTGTGTGTATATATATATATATATACTGTATATACAGTATATGCTGCAAATACTGAAGAAGCAACCTGAATGTTGAGATATGCAACCAGAAAATCTACAAAATCTACAAAACCCTAATGAGATCAACTATCCTTGGAGTATTGGAAAATACATTTTTGAACTAGCCAGCAGGGTAATATGATATGAAATGATATATTTTATAATACTGCACAGTGGAACTCTAACATAAAATCCACCTTAATAAAAGGACAAGTATCTGTGTATCTCTGTGTCCATCCAGTTGCTAGGATAAGGAAGAAAAGTTAAAAAATGGGCAAGACATGTAGAATGGAGTTCAAAAGTTAAAAATGATAATAGAAATACCAAATAAGGGTCTAAAAACAAGAAAAGTGGTCTTATCAGCCGATTCTTTTGTCCACCATTATACACTGGCCACCACAGCATGGTAGTGAATTTTCTGCACCCACTCGGGCCACATGTACAAGATTTATAGCTGTAATGCTGACTGGTAAGTTCATGTGGTGGGCAATGCATGAGTGAAAATAACAATAAATGACACACACATCAGAAAACCAAAACCCCTGACACGACCAGACCAGAGTTGCTTAACCAGGCCAATATGGTACCAACCAGCACTCCATTTTCCCAGTAAAACATTTACAACAGTGGTCAGGTCAACGAGTGACACCGAGGAAAAGTGGTAAAAACTGGCATCTCTATCCAAAAAGGAGAAAGCTGCTGCAAGGGAAAGGGACTGGATGCGTATTTTATACCAGACCAAATGAACAATCCATGTATCAAATATAAAACGTGAGGCCTACGTTGATTACTTAGATTTCAACCTGACCCAAAGTTTTCCAAAAAAGCATAAAGGGAAATTGTTTTGCATTTCTTATTTTATGGTTTAATCAAAAGCAGTAACTGAGAGCCACACACTGGGCATTTCAAGGGGACGGTGTAACATACATAAAACACTTTATTGATATAGGTGTCTGTATCCAAAGATTGTACTTTACTATTACCATATTCCAGTTATAAAGTTCTGCATGCACTCATCAAGAACTACACAAAAAATAAATTGAACTAATCTACACTCAAATGCAAGATTTCAGTCTTACATATAATAATGATAAATTAACACCTCATCTGACTTTATAATACAGACCGCTTGTATGATGGACATTCAAAAAATTTCTGTACTTTTATATTTTCGTTGGAAACGGTGAAAGGGGGAGGAGTAGTAATTGGGTATTAAAAAGTTGGTACGACCCTGGGAAAATTGCATCACAGATGAAGGTGAAAGTGATGTCATTTGTCGTTGAAATTCTAAATATATAGAGTTCAAAAAAAGTGCGGACACTTGTTGAACATTCCTCATATGATGTCATGTCACTTTCTGTTAGTTTCAACACTTCACATCACCTGTTATTACCACTTGCATATCACTAATTGGCTACCCAAGATGAGATTCCCTCACACAAACCTCACAAATCCAAAGGCCCGTTTTGAAACTCCTGGTGAGAACTCATTGAGTTTTGTGACTTCTACCTGTAGGTACTTTCCTTTAGAATGTTTTGCGAAGTTTCAGGGGTGGTATTTGGCGTTTGTCACATTCTCGTCTGGCACCTCTATGCCTGTGGTCCTGTTCAAATTCAGACTGAAGGCCCCACTTGGCTGCCTTTAGAATAATGAATACTTCAAGCAGAGGCACTTATTGTTCTCCCTGTGGCTGACCATTTTTCATACTGACTACATTGCACTGTACATTCATTGTTTTCTCTTATTTGTAGTGAACACATTGTTTGATTTGTCTTGTATTCCAATTTGAACTGCCCTGAAAAGCATATCCTCACAGCACTCAGTAAAAGAACTACTGTATATAAAATCATATGTCATCAAAGACTAATAATCTTGTCAGGTAGTTATAATTATCCACATATGGCAAAATGGAAAGTACATTTTTCACTTGTGCCAGATAAAATGTAATAATCAGCACATACTGTAAGCTCAAAGAAGTCCATTATGGCTTGACATATTCAAACAGGCTATATATACACTGCTATGGCCAACAACAGCAAACAGCACCTAAAGATATAAAAGCAAGAGGATCACTAGGTACAAACATCTGACTGACCTGCATTCATCTTATACTTCAACGAAACCACACTTCTGGGCTCGGCAGACCAAGGCCTTTTATTGGACAATTGCCTGAAATTGAAATCATGTACTGTAAGAAAAATGAAAATGTCGAAAAAAAGTGTTTTACTTGCTTTAAAAAACACTTTAATTACCTATAAAACTGAATTGCAGCACTTGTTTTAATATGTGATTTGCAGCTCTTTTGGTATGTCTTAATGAGAATTCTTTCATTGGCTCCACTGGAACAATGTAATTCCCTGCCAGCAGACATGAAGACTGAACAAAACCAAATGTAGAGACTGGACAAGATGTTATTGTTGATCTCATACAAGCTAAAGGAAGCCATCCAACTGACTGATCAGAAGGCTGATTTGCTATGTTGTTACTGTCTGATTATTTATAATTGGTAATAACTCTACACAGAAACTGCTTGGGCGTTGTTGTTTGTTTAAATGCCTGGGCTCTCCGATGAACTGACTCTCCATCTATAGGCCAATTGTTGTCCTGATGTGGCTTGGATAAGATCTGCATATCCAGGAACTTAAAAAAAAAACAAAAAAAAGAACAGACCCAAAAATAGACAGATGATGGAAATTCTTCCCATAAGAAAGACCTGGTTTTAGACATGTTCTGGCCAAATGACAATGTCATTGTCTGTCTACTGAATGATGAATTTCAGAATATGTTTGGCCTAGAGTAGTTTTGGATTTAAATATCTGTAGACTGCGGTCAGTAGGGGGTGGTCCAGGGCGTCAAAACCTCAGAAACAATTGCATTGACACCAGTCTGGGGTTCAAAAGACCTTTTAACCTTTACAAGATTTCTTCCAATACACAATTCTTCTTCTCCTCCCAGGCAAGCATCATCCTCTTCCTCTTCTAACTCCAATCCCCTGAGTAAGGTGGGATTGCTGCCTCTGTGTCAGAGCCAGGGGTACTTCTGGTGCTAGAACATCACTCCCAAGAAGCACTTTCAGGTCAGGTGGACCTGCCATAGAACAGGGAATTCCTCTCCCATCAGCATCCTCTGGCAGCCCCTGAAAACCCCAACAGAGCTGCCTTTTCAAATTACAAGTCCCTGCCCTTAATGCGTCCAAACTGCAGTCAAACCAGAGGAGCACTGTCACCTCCCACACTGGGGGAACAACTGTTTTTGGCAGGAAGTTTCCCCAAGTCCATATATTATATTTTCACCCAGACTGGTAAAGAGAATAGAACCATCTAAGTCAGGATATGCATCCATCTGCGATGTCTTTCCATAATGGCCTCCCCTCCAGGAAAGAAACAACTCTCCATTCCATTTGGAATGTCAAGTTCATCAATCTGTGTATATGCTTTGAGTTTGTCCCTTGAGATGAGTGTTACATACAAATTTAATTGAATTGTCCTAAGACTGAAAGAGTGAAATATCGGGTTTGGAAGATTAATGAACTTTGCATTCTGTTTTCCTTTACTTCACTTAAATTAATTTCTCAATATAAAATTATGGAAGAAAGCCTACTTGAAATTGCCCCCTTCCTTATTTCCTCTATTTTACTAACCATTGACAGTGAATGGTCTTCAACGAAAATCCAACCTTATATAAAGGTTAGCTAAAAGAATATGTAACACATTTTTATCCATGTAATTTAATGAATGAAGCAAGCTATCCAAAACTAATTACTGTGGGAAAAAGTAATTGCCCCTTACTCTTAATAACTGGCTACACAACATGCAATGACTCCAACTTAACACTTTCTATAATTCAGTATCAATCTTTCACACCGTTTCAGCCCACACTAATGAGTAATTATTAATTAAAAAGACAAACATTTAATATGTGCCTGCATGAGCAAAATGC
This sequence comes from Polypterus senegalus, assembly GCF_016835505.1. Classification (NCBI taxonomy): domain Eukaryota; kingdom Metazoa; phylum Chordata; class Cladistia; order Polypteriformes; family Polypteridae; genus Polypterus; species Polypterus senegalus. The sequence continues at coordinate 130,027,682 of NC_053156.1, read as the reverse complement.
AGTATTTTTGTTTTATTGTCAGCCTATATATTGATTGGTATGTTAAGGATAACTGTCATTGTGCATAATATAGTATGCAAAATAAAGGCATTGTTATTTTCTTAGTTTTCTGACAACATTTTATCTAGCTGACGTGTATGTATTTTTTTGGTTGGTTTTAAGGCTACCTGCACCTTAGTGATCTTGAAAGGGTCGATTGGTGTGGCTAGTTTGTTCTGGAAGTTATACAGCTTTATTTGTTTATTTCTGAACATAACTAGGAAAAGAAACAGCAAAACCCAAGATGTCAGATTAGAAAAGTATCCAGTAATGGTGAAAAAATTAGTACACTTTAAGTCAGCCACAGAACAAAGTAATCTTATAATGAATCGGGTTTCTGGAAGGTTGACAAATTTAAGCACTCATAATGGCAAATGACTAAAATTATAATGGGACTCTAGACACCCCATAGCATGATGTAAACATTCAATTGGGCAACAACATAATCCAATTTGTTTTCAGATGATTGTGAAATGAAAACCAGGTGCTCTAAATACAAGTTTAAAGGCAGTCCATGAAGCTAAATCCTTATAAAATTCAATAACTGTACATGTGTACAATTACTTACCACCACGGCTTTAAGTTAGGACCCCACTGCCTCCACAGTTCAATAAATTCATAAATGCCATTCCAAACAGACGGCATGAAGATTTCATGCTGCTTGATTAATTAGGGAGACTGTGAGGGTGAACTCTGTGTATTACGAGATTCCATAGCGGCCTCCCAGCTCCAGTCTGAAGGATAGTTAATCTGCTTGGAATTCACATTTTTCATATGTGAAGGGGGAAAAAAAACATACACATATTCTGCTAACTTGCTTTAACTTCCATACAAGATATTTGGCAGATATTGGACAGGTCAAGAAGTGGTGCCTTAAGATCCATGTCAACTAAATTCAAATCCAGTTCACATATGGTAGATATGCAAAGTAAATGAAGCAGATGGCAGATGTACTGATGCCTTTTCATATCCGAAAACTGCAACATTAGGGGAAAATAACAGTGTAAGCACTATGAAGAACACACAATGTAAGTATGGTATTATTTGTTGGGCTTATTTAACTAATTTTACTGAAAATAGGGGCCTCATAAAAATCACCTTGAACCTTAACACACTTTTTTCCTGGTTTTACCAAACATATCAATGAAACACAAATCTTGATTTTGATGCACCCACTCACCTGATAACATGCTGGTAACATTATTAAACTTGCTTATCCAGTGGCACCTTTCACAACAGCATCATTTTTAGCTCCACTGGAAACAGGTCCATCACTCAGTACACTCAGTTATGCAATGTTCACATAATCGATTTAAATAAGCATTAATCATTAATCAATAGTAAGTGTTGTGTCCCATTTCATTTTTGTCTCAGTCCTCCCAAAAGTAGACACTAGCCAGGTCAAGGTAATTGACAGAAACATATAGTAATTTAAGTAGAGAAAATAAGATGAGAAAAGATAATGTGGATGAGTCTGTGGTGTTCTGGGTAATGGACTACCTGTTAGGCAGACCGCAGTTTGTGAGACCCAAGGACTGTGTTTCTAATACGGATATAAGCAACACTGGAGCACCATGGGGATCAGTATTGTCTCCTTTTCTCTTTACTCTATGCATCTCAGACTATAAATATAACACCAGGTCATGTCACCTGCAGAAATTCTCAGATGATTCTGCACTTACAGGGGATAAGATTAGGAGTCAGGTGGAGAACTTTGTTTCTTGATGCAAAGACAATTTTGTGCATCTTAACATCAGCAAAACCAAGGAACTGGTTATTGACTGCCATGCCAAAGGGCCTCCATGTCCAGTCACTATTCAAGGAAGTGGGTGTAGTGGTGATCCACTCCGACATGTACTTGAGGGTCCACATCTATGACAGGATGGACTGGTCTCAGAACAAAGAGGAATTATATAAGAAAGGGCAGAGCAGGCTCTTAGGGGACTGTGTTCCTTCAATGTGGGTAATGACATCCTTCACATCTTCTACAACTCAATGATGGCCAGTGCGATTTTCTACACTGTGGTGTGCACAGTTGGTAACATCACATCAAGAGAGGATCAACAAGCAAATAAAAATGGCAAGCTCAGTTATAGGGTGCATCTTGGCCCCCCTGGAGGTACTTTTTTTTTCATCCATCCATCCATTATCCAACCTGCTATATCCTAACCACAGGGTCACGGGGGTCTGCTGGAGACAATCCCAGCTAACATAGGGTGCAAGGCAGGAACAAACCCTGGGCTGGGCGCCAGCCCACCGCAGGGCAAACACACACGCACACACACACACACAATAGGGACAATTTAGGATCACCAATGCACCTAACCTGCATGTGTTTGGACTGTGGGAGGAAACCAGTGCACCCGGAGGAAACCCACATAGACATGGGGAGAACATGCAAACTCCACGCAGGGAGGACCCGGGAAGCGAACCCAGATCTCCTGTAGTAGTGAAGGAGAGAATTAAAACAAAACTGAGTGCCATTATGAACAATGTTGCACATCCTCTCTCGTACACACTAACAGTGAGGACTTTCAGCCAATTAATTATTCAGCAAAAGTGTGTCACGAACCACAATCGGGCCTCCTTTATACCAACAAATATAAGCCTGCATAATGTCTCACTATTATTGTGACTGCAAAGTCTGAAGTTTTCTTTAAATTTTCTTGCTTTTCAGTCATTGTGGTGTGTGTTCAGATTATATTCTGTTTGTATATGTATATATCTACTTCTTTATGTATTTATTTATTTAAAGAGCGTCTAAAAAGCCAAATATCCCTCTTGGGCACAAATAAAGTTCTATCTGTCTATCTATCTTATGGTCAATTGGCAAAAAAGAAGGAAAAAAAACAATAACTCCAGTTATTAATGGTCATAGGGAATATAATTCTGTGGGTTTCAAAGATTTCCAGAAAAAGCTGTCACCCATGCCAGGTGTCCTAGAACAAGGCATTATTGTGATAGAATAATATTCTGGTCCAATACTGTTTTTATTGTCACTGATTTCATATCACCCAACACATTCAAAGTAATGGAAATTGAACAGATGATGACCCACCACAGAATGGGGGTTTTATTATGTATTTGTGGGGTTTTCCATTGTTTGGATGAAGGAATGCTTTCTTATAAGGATTACAGTAATTCTTTATTTAGTATACATTCCTACCTTCCTGCCTATCATTTTCAACTAAATAAAACTTAAAGACGGGCCTGTTCAAGAAATGAAAAACACTGAAGTGGAAGTCAAGGGTACCAGGAAAATTGTGGGTGCCATGGTTCTTTCCAAATCAGAGATTCAACAAGTTGTAAATGCACAGATCATTCAGGTCAGTCACCCTTATCGGTTTTCACTCTTAAAAGTATCAAAGCACAATTATGAAAACATGTGAACATATAATGTTAAGAGTGTGAGGGGAAATGCCCAGTGTTGGTGTCTTGTATGAAGCAGTTGGTGTTAAGATTACTCTATTGTTTTCACTTGATCTGATGTACATTTACTGTAAGTACATTATTCTGTATGGCCAGACAGGTAGGAACAAAAGTAAATAAATTAAATAAAATAAACTGATTGCCTGATTGTAAGGTGTCCCTCCACTTGAAAATGCACATTAAAAGATAGATTATTAAGGAGCTTCTCATATGTGCAGCTATGACATTTTATATATTCTTTTGCTACTCCTCAGTTTTCCAGTCCTGTTTATTGCATTACCAAGTTACAGAGCTACATTTTGTTCTGGTAGAATCACATATAATTAAGGAACTAATCCTAAATAACATACCCTTTCCCATATTCACTCGTACTGGGATGGGACAATTTAGAGTCCCACATTATGCTTATGTGCATGTCATTGAGATATGGCAGCAAACCCAAAATACCTGGAGAAATCGAGGAAAATGAACAAACCTCACAATGACAGTGACTGGGCCGAGTTTTGAAGCCATGACTCTGCAACTGCAAGGTAACATTGCAAACCCACTGCTATAAACAATACTTGAATTACATCTTTACCATCTGTGTGGTGTTTGTAATGTTCTCTTTTTGTCTGTGTGGATTTTCTTCTCATCTGCCAAAGAAATATAGATTGAATAGCAACTCTAAACTTAACACGCGACTGCCAGAATAAGCATCAGTCTCCTGTATCCTTGAACTGTATTACAAGAGTTTGAGATGTTATGTTGTGCTATGAATTAATCATTTAATTTTCAACTACTTTTTTGAGGATCAAACTACTGACCATCCCCATTTACCTCTCACCACCCATTTTCGGTACTGCTTATGCTGGAGCATATTGTGGCAAAAGGAGTGTAACATAAAAAATCACTCCAGAAAAGGCAGCAGTTTATCACAGGGCACCTACTGTATAAACACACCCAAGCACAATGTAGAAATTCCAACCACCCCAGTATAATCAAAAACAGGAATTGCTTAAAAAGGACTGAAAACTGACAGACTGGAGATATTACACTAAATGTTACAGACTTACTGTTAGAAGATTTATTTCTTGCTTCAGGTTAGTAAATACACATGCAAAAGCATAAAAAAGACCAGTGAGAGAAAAGACAAGGTGTAAAGTACAGTACAGTCAGTCAGAACACACGACAGGGGCTATTCACAGAAACAGTAATGTACCATTATCATAAAATAAACCACATGTAATTATAAAGATTAAAAGTCTGAAGCATCCAGTTATGGACTGACCAAGGTCAGTACAGGATTCACATCAGGACAGAAAAGAGTTTCGATATCCTCTGTTTTATATACTTTTTGTTTTAAGAGGTATTGTTTTAATTACCATCTGTATTGAATAAGCATGAAATCTGCCAACAGTTAACATGCAAGTACAAATTTCTTTCTGTAGCCGTGAGGATGAGACAAACAAAACCTACTTTTCCCTCTTGAAATATGGGAAATACAATGCAGTAGGCATCTCTGACTAGATAATTAAGCATGTCTTTGGTGCTACAATGTGTGTGGGCATTTCTAAAGCAGTGTCTATATGCTGTTGTAACAAAGAACAGCATTTAATTATCACAGCCAGCAATAAGCATCTCTAACAAAACAAAGCAATAATTAACTAACAGAGTCAATACTTCTCCAAGTTCATATTTATCAAAGTTTCACTGCTGCTCTGGTTAAATCCTGTGAGGAACGCTGTCACATTGACATCTCACAGTAGATTTGCTGATACTGTACTTTGAGACATTTCATGAATTTGACAAAACAAAACATATTTTACACTCAATCTGGAGGGCTTTAAATGAAAAGTTGTGAAATTATCCATCCGTTTTGTGGTCATAGTGAATTACTGAACTTCCTTGGTCTGGTCCAGACTAAGAATGAATTTTCGCAGCTTGGCAGGCCTCCACATCTGGCACTTCTTATTAAGACAGCAGATTTTCTTACTCCATAGTAGAAGTATTAGCCTGTGGTCTCCAGCTGGGCCTACCATCCCCTCCTGACACTTGTAATTGGCCACCACTTTCATCTTCAGTTCTGGAAAGGAAGGAAATAATGTCCTTCTTCCTTGATGCACCAATTACACATCCTTGTGGAAAACAACCTAGCTCATTATTCACAAAAACTGACTGGACGAGACATTCCAGTCACTTCAGACTCAGCATGAAGAAACAGCCACAAAACAAAGGATAGCCATGTCACAAAAGATGGTCCATTAAGCAGTCCATTTCAGGAAAGAAAAATTACATAAACAAAATCATAGTCACCCGATTTTGGTCTAACAACAATATTAATGTGATTTTTATCAACTCATCTTTTATAATCTTTCAACATCTGCTTTACGGAAACACATACTGTATAGAACTCCTCCCTTTAACCAGTTGCATCAATCTGACATTAACACTTTCCAATATATTAAAAAATAAAATTAAGGGCAGCACGGTTCTGCAGTGTTATCGTTACTTCCTCATAATTTAAGAGTCCAGGTTTCAGATGCTGCTCCTGAACCTTGTCTGTATGGAGGCTGCATGTGCACTTTGTGCCTGCATGGGCTTTTCTCTGGGTATGACATTTCTTGTCCCACATCATCAAAAACCGTTAGGTTGCCTGCAGTTCTAAACTAGCCTGGTGGGAGTGTAAATACAACAACAACAGTTACTTACATAGCATGTTTTCATACAAATTATATTGCTTAAAGTGCATTACAAGATGAAAAAAGAAAAAAAAAAGAAAGATATAAAAATAAGATTATGCAATACTAAGTAACGAAGAATAAAGTAAGGTCTGATGGCCAAGAGGACATAAAAAACAAAAAAAATTCCAGAGGGCTGGAGAAAAAAAGACAAAATCTGCAAGGGCTCCAAGGCCACCTAACCCCCCCTTGGGATTATGTATGTATCTATCTATCTATCTATCAGCCCTGCAAAAGATTTCAGCATGACCAGTGACATTAATTGGATTGATGATATTAAGAGAACAAACACTATTTTGTTTTTTATTTTAACGTATGAAAAGATTTATTCTGGATTATATACAGTAGATTTACCACATTGGCAATACAGCTTCACATAAATCCGAGTTTATTTAGCACTGAACTTGGACAGCCAAATTTTCTGATGCTTTATTTCCAGTAGTTTATTTAATATAAAGTTTGGATTTTCAGCTGATAAAAACTCTGAGGGATCAAAACTAACAGCCTTGTATTCCTCAAGGAAAACAGATTCCTTTATAATCTTTTTGACACATACTGTGAACCACTAGATACCAAAATCAAGAACCAGAAAGAGGCTGCCAGGATAGTTCCACAAGTTCTTCAATTACAAACAACACTAAAGGAGGAATTCATAATATATGGAATATATCAACAGTAAGCCTGGCTGCCAGGATAGTTCCACAAGTTCTTCAATTACAAACAACACTAAAGGAGGAATTCATAATATATGGAATATATCAACAGTAAGCAACAGGCATTTTCATCCTTACCCAAATGGAAGATGCCGAGAAAATTATCATGTTGCAAATCATTCTTTTAGACATGCTGTTACAGGTAAATTGCCAACCCTAATTGCTGGACCATTATGGGTTTACATGGCCTAAAATGAGGCCCTGACAAGACTCAACTCCTATTCATCACCCAAGGGTGTTGAATGATAAAGGCTATGATTTTCCACAACCCCAAAATTGGATTAAGAAGACAAATAATTTATAATCACCTACTTCAGGACTTCCTTAACTTGCACCATACTCAATGGTCTATGGAAGACACTAGATATTATGACATTTACAGATCTTTATATTACTAATACAGTCTTATTCCTTTTGTACTATTATGCTCCAAATTTTATTTTCCAGAGTAACACTTTTTCCTTCTATATTTAAATTAGAAGCAACATCAAAAGCAAACTATACAACTTCCCTTGTCTTTTATCTACTTCTATCCCTGCAGTGATACTAGCAAGTCCAGATGAAGATGCAGACTTTATCCCCACAGTATATCAACAAATGTCACTTACAGATGTTCTTAAGGAACAATAGAAAAGAAACCTTTCAATTAAAAGTTCAGAAAAAAAAAATGGAATTTAGCCATTCATAAAATACACTTTGGTTCAATATGTACTTACTATGGTGTTCTCTGTGGGGACTTTGATTTTCCCCATGTCTATATTGGTTTCCTCCTGGTGATCCAATTAATTTCCTCCAACACTCTGAAGACATGCAGTTTTGGTGGATTGGACCTGCTACCCCTGACATGTTTGTGTGTATGAGAGTGTGTCCTCGCCCTATGATGGACTGGCACACAGTCCAGGTGTTGTTCTACCTCTGTGCCCGGGATAGGCTCCAGCTGCCCCACGACCGCATCCTGGAGTAGCAGGTTAGGAAGATGGATGGATAGATATACTGGCTGCGGAGGCAAAAAGGGAAATAAAAGATACGAACACTAAAACCAACCCGCAAACCAAAAATCATTGTCAAAACTCATGCAAAAGTTTGCTGTTGAAAACTCAATACCACTTTGCTGATACTTTACTTGGGATTTTCCCCAAACAGCAGCAATAATGAATTGCCAATTAAATATAGGTGCATTCAATAGCCTCAAACTGTCATGACTCCCTGTTAACATGTTGCTGTGTTTTGATGACCAAAGCTCAAAATGGCAGCTCGAATTTAAAGACAGAAATATTATTGCGGAACAACAATTAATAATAAACAATTAAATATTACACAGTTAATACATAAAGTATTAGCAAAACCAAAGTAACATAATAATCTCTGTAACAGATTACATAAACGTTATGCCAAGCATTTGAAAATGTTTTTAAAGAACAGCCTCCAGCCAAACAAAGATTCATGACACAAAATTAGCCAAACATTTCATAGTTCAACTGAAAACTGTTTATTGTTTACATAAATCTCATCTAAAATAGGCTAAAATGTACTCAGGACAAGAGCCAAAATGTGAGCGATGGCATCAAGCATCCACATTACTAGGTCAAAAGTTTTGAGAATACTCTACATTCAAACCATTTTGAACAAAACTGGTTTATAAATGTTTTGGATAGCAATGGACTTAAAGTCACTCTAATGCTATAGCAGCAACAGAGTATAACCAGATGGGATAATATGCGCTATGAAAAATCTGTTGTGATAATTTATAGCACACTGTTTGCACCATGACTCATTCTGCACAACGGGTAGAATTCTTATCCACCTTCATTGATATATTGATGTTCTGGATTATCTCAGATGGAAAAAAAAATCTAACTCTGTATGAAAATCTGTTTAGAATTTTTACAGAACTTGGCAAAAAGTCAATAATGTACAGTATTTATAAGCAAACACTAGGCCTGTGTGGAACCTCTCTGTCTGATTTGCTGTTTTTTTTATATTCTTCTTCTTCTTCCGATTGCTCCCGTTAGGGGTTACCACAGCGGATCATTATTTACTTATTTGGCTGACACCGTTATCCAAAGTGACTTACAATATTTATGATACAATTATTCTATAGGAAGAACCATTTTAAATGCTCTATTATCATATAGTTTTAGTCAGTGGGAGGGTCCCATTCTGTGTTCTATTTTATAGTTTGTCTTCAGATCATATTACTGTGGCTGTATGAATTATGTTTTGTTACCTTGTTTTGTTCTTTAACTTTCACTTACAGAGTAAAACTAATCAAAATATTAAACCTGATTTATTGTTAGCCCTAGGTATAATTACAAGTTTCTTCAATATTAGAAAAAGTCATGAGGTGGCAGTACAGCAGAAGTACAGAAGAAGCTCCACTTTCTCAGACGCAAGTTTAATTCTGTGGTTTTACTATACTGTTTTGAACTCTACATAAAAATATTTTGCAAATACTAATTAACTTTAAAATGGTTTAAAGCAGAGAAAAAAAACTAACTCTTCTAGGAGAAATAAAGGCCACACACAAAGTGGGTGCAGTTATTGACTTGGCAAGACTCCCTCTTTGAAAATCTCTAAAAAGCATTTAAGATCCTTATAGCATCTTATGCGGAATTTAATAAATGAAAAGATTAATAAAAGGACAGACTCAGTTACTATACAGTTGTAAAGATTACAGTCCTGAAAAGAAACATATATTTTGCAAAGCTAACCAATATGGGAGGGAATGGTAATGCAGTAAATCAAATACTTCTTCCGAGGACTAAAGTCAACTACTATCTAGTGCAACACCCAAAGTGCTGCTGCAGCTACTCAAATAGTATTGTTTGTCTCACAATTTCTCGTACTGTATACTCATTCGTGAAGTAAAATCCTTCATATGAGAAAGTTTTGTCTCTTTCACCTGAAGGCAGGAAGCCATTATTGCACTGGTCTAGAGTTGATGGTTCTCAACTGCTCAGCTGCACACTTAGTCACTGCGTGCTAAAGATGCCAGGGAAGCCAAAAAGCCAAAATCACTTGTAAAATTGTAGTCATCAGGGGCCTCATGTATAACGCCTTGCGTAGAATTCACACTATAACATGGTGTACGGACAAAAGCGGATGCAAAAATCTGTGCATACGCCAACTTCCACGTTATCCCGCTATATAAATCCCGGTCAGTGTGAAAAGTAATGCTCGTGCACACGCCTGCTGTCCCACTCCAACTCCTCCCAGAATTACACCTCTTTGAATATGCAAATCAATATAAATAGCCCTTTATATCAGCATTCTGTGAAAAGGCAATGGCAAAAGCAAGAGGGGAAATAGAAGAATTTCAGCGAATACCAAGTGGAGGCAAAGAAAAACTTACTATTTGTTGGTTTAAACAGTGGTATAAACAACAAAAGGAAGTTGATCGAGTGACATAGAGTGTTGGAGAAACTCGAAAGCTAATGTTCACAAAGTCGTACAGTGCCCGAAATAAAAAAGAAGTTGTCAGGTATCAAAGTCACTGTGAAAAGGCGAGTCGTAGCCCACCGTCCGAGTGTCATATGAAAGCTTATTAGGGTACAGAGAAAAAAAAAGGCACACGGTGGGGAAAAAGCATGAAATGTCAACTTTAATCTCTAAATTTCCACTTTAATCACGTAGTTTATTTTGTCATTAAAGTAGAACATCATAAACTTAATCTTAAAATCATTTATTAGTTTCTCAATCCCATCATAACTAAAGTAGCACATTAAATGCTTTGTTTTGTATTTGACCTTCTATGTGCTCTATGTGTGTGAATCACTACATGCTTCCAGGCTTTTTTTTCCTCCAACAGAAAACACAGAATCCATTACATTCGTAATATTACAGCTCTCTGAATAATTAAAATACTGAGATGTATACGTGATATAATTTTCATGATGATAGGAGTTAAAGCATGTTATTAAACATGGGAACACGGTGGCGCAGTGATTGTTCATGTCTCACGCAAGATGCTTGCTGCGCTGTGTGCTACCTTTGATGAAATACTTTATTGTAGCAGTACTGTCTCTCTCAAACGTACTAACCTCCAATTCCTGTCCTTACTTTTCTTTCTCCAAATACCCAATCGCTATACAATCAGCTCTGTAATAGAAGTTAAGCCATCTGTAAGCTTAGAATGCCAATTCTTCAAAACTTTTAAGGAACATTGAAATACCTTCATAGTACATGTTTAATTATTCTATCCATCTATCCTTCCAGTGTCACGTCAGCAGGAATAATCCGTGAACGGAGCACCAGCTACTCGCTAGCGCTGCGGCACCATGTAGTTAAAGTTTAAGTTTTATCTGTATAATATAATAAACATATTTTGTTGCATTTCATCTTAAAAATGATATCGTCATCATATGTAAATACGAGCTTTATAAAGTGGCTCAGGTTGTGCAATATTATAATTGTAGTGCAAGTTTACAGTGAAGTGATTGTACTAATAAGTACAAACAGTTCTACAAGGAGCACTTGATGGACTGATTGAGTGCATTTAGAGTTCTTGGGATGAAACTGTTTCTGAACTGCAAGGTCCGTACAGGAAAGGCTCTGAAGCGTTTGTCATATGAGAGCAGTTCAATAGACAGCATGGCTAAAGGAAGCGTGTGCTTGATGCTGTATACCAATAATTCTCTTTCTGATCAGCTGCTGTACATCTGTGATTCACACTCAGATACAGTGATATAAATTCTCAGAGTGGTGCAGTGAGAGTAATATGGAAAAAGATGGATCCGAGGTGCAGTGAAATTAACAACGCTAAAGCAGTTATGGTATTTGGAATAGTTTGACCATTCTGTGGACCATTATATTGCTACAGGTTAATTACAATCAGGTGCCGCCAGTCTGCAAAACCGAGCAGAAAACTTGCGTACGACAGGGTATGAGCTAACGTGGAAATGTGCATGGCTTTACGCCAAGTTTAGGTTTTATACATTGTGATTTTAACGTGGAAACGTTCATACGCAACATTTTTGTGCGTACACACCATTTACACATGAGGCCCCAGGTCCTCAGACTGGATACACTTTAGTCCTTGGCTATACCTGTACATCCTGTCCATGAAGGTTACAAATGGGATATGAGAACAGATGTACCCTGGGAGGGCCCTAGTCAGTTTGACTTATAAAGAATACAAGCACAAAATTTATTCTTCAGATATAGGTAATGGATGGAACATGTCAGTGGCTTCATTTAAACTATATTGTCCTGGTAATCCCATAAAAGTATAGGCGGAGTGGTGGCTCTGAGGCTAGGGATCTGCACTGGCAATCGGAAGGTTGCCGGTTTGAATCCCGTAAATGCCAAAAGGGATTCTGCTCTTTTGGGCCCTTGAGCAAGGCCCTTAACCAGCAATTGCTGAGCGCTTTGAATAGTGAGAAAAGTGCTATATAAATGCAAAGAATTATTATTATTATTTAAACACCTTAGGGTATATAGTCATAACCCTTTGCCATTCCACTTTATGCATATCTTGTGAAAATGGCACACTCTCACAAAACTCGACATAAATACAAATATTTGCTCTGCTATTCACCAACCAGGAATCTAACTAAGGTTTCTAGCAGAAGCCTCCTTCCAGACCCCCTAGCTGACATTTAATAGGAGGTCAGGTCACTATACTAGATACTATTATTTAAAAATTATCTGCTCTCTGCAGGTTTTATCTTGATAATATGTAAAACGCCAGCTCAGGACTGGGAAGCCACAAACTTTACTGTGGCCTTGAATTCATTTCTTTCATATGCCTTACCACGTCACACATGCGTTCTTTAGTAACCCTGTCATATGGAGAATGAGAATCAACAATTGGCACAGCCTCTAGAAAAAAGTCAACAGAGACAAATTTGTTCATGACTACTAGAGTTCAAACAGCAGAAAAAGGAAATAAACAAGATTAGCTGCCTTCATAAGTTTTGAGATGTTGAGGTCTAAACTGTTGCTTGTTACATTCTCAAGCAGTTCAAATTTGAAATCAAAAGCTACATAAGAAAAATGTTAAAAATCATAGTTTGGTTTCTGTTTATTTCTCCACTGTTTACACTTAGAAATTCTAGAATAATATCACTTTTTATGTTCCATTTTCCCCAGTTCATAAGCCCTGGGACAACCAGCTATCCAAAGTTTTCTTTTTTACTCCAGCTTCTTATTGAATGAGATAACATTCTTTTTTTCATGCCTTGTTGTTGCATATCTATAATTAAGAAATTCTGCTTTATGGAGAATAATAATCAGCCACTGAAATTGCTTCCAGAAAAGATCTCACCTGGGACCAAACTGCCCATAACTAGTAGAGTCTCTATGACAGAAAACAAAGCAAACAAGATGCTACATGCTGGTGAACTCAACTGTGAGGGCATCTAAAAGTAAAAAATATTTAGATTACTCCCTCTCTGTATCAGAAGTCAAGTTATTCAAGCCTTTCTCCTCCTAAATCAGTGCAAAGGAAAGCCAAACACTTTTAATAACCTACAGATGTTGAAAGTAACGCTTACCATAATGTTCTCAAAATCTCTTAACTCAATTCAGGGTCACTGGGGACAAGAGTCTATCCCACCATCATTAACCACAAAGCAGGAACTTACCCTAGACAAAGCAGCAATCCATTGCTAGGCCTACTCATATATACACATTCACACTCATGGGTGCAAGGGGAAGCATGCAAACTCCACATAACAATAATTCATTGCATTTATATAGCACTTTTCTCACTACTCAGCAATTGCAGGTTAAGAGCCTTGCTCAAAGGGCCCAAAAGAGCAGAGTCCCCTTTGGCATTACGGGATTCGAACCGGCAACCTTCCGATTGCCAGGGCAGATCCCTAGCCTCAGAGCCACCACTCCGTCGAAAAAAACAAAAAAAAACTTTAATTTCCCACAGGACCAATACAGAATCTATCTATCTATCTATCTATCTATCTCTCTCTCTCTCTCTCTGGACAACAAGCTGGAAAACTAGTCAAAACTAATAGATTGAATCCATGATGCAAAGGCACTAGGCCACTCTGATTTTCAAGGATAAATAAGGGTAAATGGCATATGATTTCAAAACACAGTACAGTACATTTTTAATAGAATTAAACTGATGGTAAATTGAGATCTTCTCATACAGTGGTGTGGTAACAGCTTTTATTATACAGTGTAACATCCATAAAATTCACAAATACTATGTGTTAGTAATATTTACTGGTGGTACTAGATTTGGAACAGAAACTGTAATTTAAAGTGCTTGATGGCCAGTGAAATAGAAATGGTTCTTATTGGTTAGTATGAGTGGTCCTACCTAGTGAATAACAACACATCCCGTAAAGTGCATTTATGTGTACCAGTTCTGTATTTAGTAATTAGTATAATCTGTACTTGTATTTAACTGAGAATTGCTCACAGCACTCTGTGGGCTCGTTTATATTTCACGCTCTGAGTGTGTACACGCAAGCATCATAGCTGCCATGCATTTCCAGCATTCATTTAAAGCGTCCACTGAGCATGTCTTCAGAAATTAACACGACGCGTGTAGGAGTTGCAGTACCAGCAAAAAGTCAGGGGGTGCAGTATGATAAAATTTAGAATCTCTGTTTACTATCTACATGTGACAGAAAGCCGCTTTGAGGATCCTCCAGGATCGATGTGTGTGCTTCGATGTTTGATGAATGGTTAATCCCTTTGGGATTAATAAAGTATCTATCTATCTATCTATCTATCTATCTATCTATCTATCTATCTATCTATCTATCTATCTATCTATCTGTCTATCTATCTATCTATCTATCTATCGTGGTGCTTTTATATTCAAGCATTGCATATTCCCGATCGTAATGACATGATACATTTTAAAAGTCTCACATACCATCTTCTGTGTCGTCTTTTTTTTTTATTTTTTTTACACCTTCACCACAGCATCAGTATGTACGGCACCGTATTTGAGCCATAGACAACAACATTAAGAACATGGTAAAAAAAGGTCTATTTTGTGATTATAGTGGAAATTTTGGCTTTAACCTTATAGTTTATTTTATCATTAACATACACTGCTGTAAACGTCATCTTAAAACCGTCCCAGTTGTTAATCGTTAGGTGCTTCCTCCTGACTTGACAACAGTGGCAAGCAGCAATAGATCACCGCACAGAACACATTAAATTTATGATATTCCAACTTCAATATTCCATTTATAATCCTGAGATTTATACTTGATATCACTTTCATGATGAAATGTGTTCAAGTATGTATGTTACATTTTACAGATACATCGTTAACTTTGTTTAAATAAAGAATACTGTTAATAATTACACATGTAGGGGTGGCACGGTGGCAGAGCGGTAGTGCTTCTGTCTTGCAAGGAATCACATCCCTGGTGTTCCCTGCATGCTTCCGTGGTGGGTTTCCACAGTGTGCTCTGGTTTCCTTCCAAAGACATGAAGGTTTGGGGATTTGGTGAAGCTAAAATGACGCTAGTGTATGTGTGTGATCGTATTCACCTTGCGATGAGGTGATGCCCTGTCCAAGGATTGTTTCTGGCTTGTGCCTGAAGCTAGCTGGAATGGCAGCACCCCAAGATTGTTGAGTTTAATCATTAAACAGCCATCCTTTTCAGAGATATTGTGGCATGGTGTTCTTGTAATTTAATGGGTGTTTCAGGCAATTCCCAACACAGCAAAGCCGAACCTGTTCTCACCGAGATGATATCTTGCACTGCCACCTGGTGGAATCTTCCTGATTTGCGTAAAGTACGCACGCAAGTATAAACAGTACAATGCTTGCGTAGCAGTAGCATCTGATGGAGCATGTATCGGGCAGCGTTAAGTATAAAACTGGCCTCTGCCTGCACTCAGTGAAGAGTGCTATACAAATATAAGTTGTATTTTATTATAAATTAAGATGGCTTTAAAGGCAACACACAATGGCCAAATCTAGTGAAACTTGTCTACATACATTCTTACAGCAGCATTCTCATACTGTCATCACACTGTACTTTCCATCTATGCTACTGAGAAGAGTGCACATCTAGTTTACCCAATTTATCCTTATTTTTGTTCTAATCTCACTTTAAAGATTTTTGCAGACACAACAGAATAATGTCAACATATAATTCTAAGCATAGTACAGTGAAACATATTGGATACAGTGTGTTCAATAATGGATGGACAGTCACCTTTAAAATCTATTAATTAAAAAAATGAAATTAAAAGGAAAAACTGTTCTTACCAAACTTTTGGTAAATCTCTTGCTTGTTTCTGAAACAGGCCACTGCATTTACAGTGTCTTCATCATTGCCCCCCTGCTGTGCTGTTGTATACTGCATATATATCTGTATAAAGCTACATGTTCCTGATTGACTCACTGACTGAAAAAAAGATACCCTTAGGTATTTACAGATCCAAAAAATCTAACATCACTAAAAGTTAACTGTGAAAAAGAAAACAAAAATCAGAGACAACTGCAATGAGCACTTTAAGTAGTAAGAAAAATTCTATATAAATGTAAATAATAATTATTATTTTTGGGTTCTGATATATATTTTTTGTTGGTTTTTGAATTTGTTATAAAGTTTTGGAATATGTAAATTTCAAAAACACCTTTATTTTGGGGATTAACAATAATATGGAAGTTGTTGATATTTTTTTAAACAATTTTTTAGCTATCACTATATCATTTTAGGCAGCACTGTTTTTGAACCCATAATTGAAGTAACTGTATCACTGAAAACATCACAGTTAGTGGGTGTTCATTATCCTTTGGTGGATATTTGGATTAACAAACTCTTGTCAGTAGTTTGGTTCAAGGAGGTAACTTCAGGATACATATTCGGTATCAACCTTTTTCTTTGTCTACGACCTTTGAACTTGCTTTTGT